>NW_010126252.1:13736-23327 GCF_000699245.1 Pterocles gutturalis
AAAATTCAGTAGCCATTTAATCAGAATGAAAACATTTTAACTCCCTTCAAAACTAATAAAATGCAAAAAACTTAAAAACCTATAAACTTATAAAAGATGCAGTAATAAGCTACATGTAAGTATCTGACAGGCCACACTCTTACAGTCTTTCTCATGGGAACTATTATTTCCAAATTAAAATACTTTATCACTAACTAGACACAGCTCCAAAAAACATCCTGAGCAGTTAAAATTATTTTTGTACATCTGAAGTCACAAATGTGAGGAAGAAACTGTCCACCACATCTTAAATTCAGTTTCAGCCACTTTAGAAACGTAAGAGATGAGTACAAACTGAAATAAGATGCTAAATAGACACTAACTGGAAGGTATCGGACAACTTGTTAATGACACCAATCTAGAGAAGTCTGAAACAACAGTGATGAAAAATAATCCCAGAGAAGAGGAATTACTGTGTCACTTAAGACTGTTAACGTTACTTACTCAAAGGACATATCTGAAACAAATCCCAATGAAAATTATTTTAAGCAGAAAGTTGCTTCTCCCTCTCGCACATGAAATACAAAAAACATTACTCCTATTCTTACAGTCCAAAGGACTGTAAAACAACTTAATGGATTTTGTTGTATTTGACATGGGTCTGAAGTCCTTCAGGGCAATTCCAAACATCTCTCTCTAGCGGCATACAGGCAGTCCAAAAAAAACAACACAGGATGTTAACTGCAGCATCATAAGAAGTTCTCTGCTGATCAAAATACTTCTATCATCTACAAGGAGACAACTGCATGTACATAAAAATCTAGCAGGGAAGCTGACTGGCACGCACAGTTACCTTTTCAAAGTGATGAATTGCAAGCCAAATTTCTCCTTGGGCATTGAAAACACAGCCAAGATTACTCCAAGCCACTGCAAAGTTTGGTTGAGTCTCAATTGCTTTTAAGTAACAGGCCTTGGAACAGTTAAAGAAGAAATACAAGGGAAGGGGAATATTTGTAAAAAGAAAAAAATAAAAAAAAAATTGTTAGTATGCCTTCTCTAACCAGCCAAAAGTGACCCTGCAGTATAGGCTAGCTTGCGCCAAAACTAATGCGCTGCAAACTGTTGTTGATCCTGCGCCAGCGCAAACCAAAACCCAGGTGCAAGCCCACCATTTTTCAGTTACGCTGATAACAAATTAACACGCCTTTAGACACCAGGTCACCCCAGAAATCATCTTAGAAATTATTCAAGTAGGTCAGTGGAAATATCTGCCACCCTAAGGGTGGCAACTGTATAAAAACCAAAAAATTACTGTGTAAAAACAACTTCGCTGTAAAATAAAATTAAATCATGAAATAAACTAACAAAGAAATTACTTCAAAAAAAATGAGAAAAACTACTGAAAAAGAGAAATCCATTCTTCAGTTTTAATTGTCCTCATGTGAGACGACACACCCAATCCATAGCTTGTTTCCCAGTTTCTTCAAATACAGTCAACCCTCCAGCTTCAAAACCTCAAATGACAGGATTGCATGAAGGTTTAGGTCCCTGTAATGCAAGCGCAAGAAATCGCTGCGCATCCTAAACAGCACGGCGCCACGCTATCGCTGCAAACTGCTTTGCTATATTGATTGCCCTAGGTCCACTGAACGGCCAACCAGAATCATTAATCTACCAGACAGGCCCAGAAAGAAACTTGTGTATTAAATTTGATGTCTGGACTCTAAATGCGTTACAACCCAATTTTATCCAAAAGGCTACAGCCTGGAGCTTGGGCAGTCACCCAATCAGAGATTAATCATCTAGTCAACCGTTCATGAGGGCTTAATCGCACGCAATGCGCGTTACCGCTGCGCAGCCTTTGCGCTACTGCAGGATCACAGCGCATCATCAGAAGAGCAGAATGCTGCAATCCAAACAAAGAAGAAAAAAGGAAAAAAATGAACAACCAGAAGAGTTAGAAGCTTTTACTATTAACTATTTCCAATTATTTCTTTAAAAAATATTTTAATTTACTTTTACTTTATTTCTTTGAAAGAATTTGTGGCTACTAGTATAAAATATTCTTACATTACTTGCTTGTACATAAATATTTTAAGCTGTTTCTGAAGCCACAAGACAGAAGATTCAGGCATGGAGGCAAATGGTTTTGCTGTGGCAGTTACAAACCCGTTACCATATTTCTCATCATGTGACTTTTCGGTGCGTTCCTTGCTGGAAGAGGAGGAGGAGGTGTGTGTCTGCCCTAGATCCAGGCCTCGAGCTCCCTTCAGCGAGGCACCTTAGGCATGGAATAGGAGGTTTCACCCACCTGAAACCTTCTAAATACAATATCAGTGGTGAAAAACCAAAAACAAGAGAGAAAATAAAACAAGATCATTAGTAAGAGTTCAACAAAGCAATTGCATTTTTTTTGGATATGTCTTAACACATGGGAAAGAGGACAATCTGTCTGTAACAAGGGAGACATGCAGAAGGGAGAGGGTTAATCAGGGCAATTGCATACAGCAGGGACTTTTTTTTTTTTTGGAAGAAAGGCTCTGAAATATCTACAAAGAAATTAAATTTTAGTTCAAACTGTAAGGAATCTGCTGGCTTGATTTTTCAAATGGACTGATAACCAAAGAAACACATTGCAATTTACTCAAGATGTTTTTCCTTGCTTATTAAGTTCTCACAAAACGGAATAACACTTTCAAACTAGGTGTCTCCAGAGCTCTGAAACAAAGAAGTCAGCAACCTAAGGCAGGCGCAGTGTCTTGGCCTATACCAGTCACACTAAAGCTGCAGTGAAGTGCAATTCATGTTAGCTGTCCGCTTGGTGGGCTGAGAACCAAGTGTCTCAAAGACTGTTCAAACTCTAAATGCTGTTACGAAGGATTTTCAACCTGGATCTGACCAAATCGATTAGGCTGCCCTAGGATGGCACACACATCCAAGTTGTTAACAGAAATCAACAAAATAATGAACTTTGAACCTGAACTCCCATTACCCCATGCAGATCATAACCCTCCCCAAATGGTGCTGCAGCCAAACAGACAGCTACGCTGTTCATACACTCCACTTTTTAGCATGCGCGTGGGGCTTGGAGTGACAGATGTGGAGTCCAGAGTGTTTCCGATTTCTCCACACTCCTCACCCCTGCTGCGCGGACGCGTAAGGTGGCTTGTAACAAGACAATTTCTTTGTGCAATCCAAGTTTTAACATGCCAAGAATTTTAAACTCATCTTGGTGTTCAAATTATCAGTTTAGGTAACACAAGACTGCTAGAAGCCACCTTTCCACTACAGCAAGTTTTCTTTCGATCAGTTCATTTCCCAAACAAACCAGCTTTGTCCTTCCGATTTCTTTATTTTGGGGGAGGGGAGAGGGAAGACATGAAGAAAAGATATTCAAGGGGTTGGCATACTGCAGCTATTGATCATTTACTAGCCTTTCTTCCACTATCAAGGGAAGGGAAAAGTTAAAAGAATAAAAATCTTTAAAAGCCAATATTACAAGGTAACATTTGGATAAGGATCTTCTCCACTTACAAGCCACAAAGGACTTTAGAAGAGCAGCATTTTCAATAGCACCTGCATCGTACAGGGATCTCGAGCTAACCACAGGCTCTCTGCTTGGCATCAGCAGGCAAGCCTCAGATTTGAAGGACTGTTTATTTATTTCCAGATAAGAGCATGATGGAGCCCCTGCCCAATACTTCGGAACGGTATCAGATAGTCTAGTTCAGCAGAAAGGCTTGGTAATGTTCCATTTCTTGACTTAAACCAACTTTTAAACATGGACATATCTTGCCCTGCAACTACTCTGGGGTGTTTCAGTGCCTTCAGTTTTCAGCAGTTTCTCAGAGTGACTGTAGATCAACGCAGATTTGAAGACTTGGTGCAAAGTTCAAGTTTTCAAAACACTGACGTTTACATGTATTCTACCCAACACCTACCTTGGCTTCTTCCAAGCGACCCAGGGCTTTGAGCAGGTTCCCCAGGTCACTACGAACACAGTACAAGTCCTGAAAAACCAAGGTCACACAATCAGCTTCAGGACTTCAGATGTCCCAAAGGACAAAGATAACTTGCAAAGGAACACCCCAGCCCTCTACAGCTTATTTTAAATTCTTAATAAATACATCAAAATGTAAATTATCTTTCTTGACCGAGCATTACAGCCAACAGATAATCTTACTGATGCAAAATGAACAGGAGACAGCAGTCTGATACACTGTTTACTAAAATCCAAACACCAAATCTATTTTACAGGAGTCATTTATAGACACTCAGTTTCAGCCTATAAAACATAAAAGCAATGCTTCCATAAGCCAGTCCACAGTGGCAATCTAACAAAGGCAACTCTCAGCACCATGAAGTTTCTTACTTCTTGAAAAATCATGAGGTATTTATTCAGATCTCCCATTCAAGTCTGAGCTGTGATTCTCTCACTGTAATAATACTGCCTTAAAGCACACAAAGCTAAATATGAGGTTATTCATTGAAACTTATGACTTCAGGGAAAAAAGCCCACAAACCCCACTTCCTTGTTCTTCTGTCATCTTAACAATACAGATAAGTACCAGACCAGCAGCCCTTACTATATTGCAATACAGACATTTCTGTGACAGAAGTCTTTCAAAGATCCTTAGGGAAAGTATTAGGTAGATCATTAATTTTATGGTGTACCAGTTAGGAGGAAGGATTATCACCTGTTTGTTCTCTGAAACCTGCAATCTGTGTGTCCTGGGACAGTAGTATGTAGTTCTTCTATAAAATAAAGCATTACTTACAGGGTTGTACTGAAGGGCAGACACATATGCCTGTACTGCCCCTTCCATATCACCAGCAGCTACCAGCGCAGCAGCCAGATTAATATATCCGTCAATGAAATCTGGTTTGAGGCGCAGTGCGTGTCTATAATGTTCAATTGCTTCCTGTAGCTGTCCACGTTCCTTGTACACATTGCCTAGATTCGAGTAGGCTTCGGCCAACAGTGGATTCTGTTTAATAGCCAAAGTGCTGAAGTGAGCAGACCTGGAGAAAATCAGACAAGTTAGCAAAAAAAAAAAAAAAAATCCACCCTCGACTTTCAGTATTTGCCTGTTTACCTAGTTACTTAATGAACATTCATGCTGTCCTGGTTTAAGGCCACCTGGCAAACTAAGCTCCAGCAGCTGCTCACTTGCTCACCCCTCCCTCTCCCCACACCCCCATAGGGAAGAGAATTGGAAGAACAGAAGGTAGAACCTCGTGAGTTAACGACAGGTTTAGTAACACAACACAGGAAAAGAGAATAACACCACTGTTAACAAGAATATACATGTCTCTCTCTCTCCAGTGATACACAAGACAACTGCTCACCACCCAGAACCCAATGCTCAGCTGCAACTACATACCCTCCCCCAGCTAGCTCCCCCAGTTATACACTAGCACATGTCAGCACAGTATCCAATAGCCCCTTGGCTAGTTCAGGTCAGCTACTCTGGCTGTGCCCCCCTCCCAGCTTCTTGTGAAAATTAACTCTATCCCAGCTGAACTCAGGACACTAGTCAAACAAATCTGGATTTACAGAGGTCTTGTATGTTCAGCTTCCAGCTTAAGCTATCACCTCCCCTGTTCCTATTTTAGGTTCTATTGAAGAAAGACAACTCTCATTTACAATCAGCAGGATTCAAGTTGCCTCACCAAACATGAACTCAGCACACCTGGAGAAAACATTACAGAAATCCTCTTCCAACATTTGTATGCTTTTAAGCAATGTTGCACTTGATACTCTTTGCAAGAAGTAGGACATAGTGGACAAATGTAGATGTAAAATTCTGTTGTATCCCTCATTTTATTTTCCCATATCTGAACTATTATTACAACTTCATCCAGAAGCCTATATAAAATAAACCTCCGTCAAAAGTTCTCACTGCCTTCACCAGCCCACACAGATTTACAGCTAGAACAAGTACAGTTCAAAACGCTTGAGGCACAGAAAGCAACATCAGGAACAGGCAAGCAGAAAGAATATAGAGACAAATTTCAGATTACAAAAATTCTGAACTAATCATGACATTTCGCAGCAAACAATCAGTCTTGCAACTTAAAAACCCCAAACCACAAAGCTCCACACTGCAGGCGGAAAAAAATAAACAAAACCCTTTGTTTACACATGTAAATACCTCCAGCACACACAAATGTGGCTGATGCTCTGATATTGACGTGTACAATATTAAAATAACATAAGAATAATGGCAAGATCTGTTGTTTGTTGTAAAGCTAGTGATTGCAATTTGTATTTCTCTTACCCTAACAAAATTCAAAAAGGAAGAAAAATGTTTTTGACCAGTCCTTACTGCTGCCATGAAGTTAGTATTTGTGTTGAGAGATTTAAATTAAAAAACCAAAAAAAATCAATGTAAGAACAGAACTTCTGTCAGCTATGCTCAGTACTATTAGAAGTGCAAACTATAAAGAAAGCTTGACATAACACCTCAAGCCTCCTACCTGTCCAATCTGCGACACTGGAAGTGAATGGACGACAGTAACAAAAGCACACCGGTATTATCAGGCTCTTGTCTCCAAAGCTGCATGCAGTGTCTCTCTGCTGCTTCAAAGTCTCCTGCCTGATACTCACGATGGGCCAACTCCGCTAACCCTTGGAAGGAAAGCATACGTTTCGTTGGTTCTGGAGAATCACCAAAACATTTAAGGGGGGAAAACAAAAAGTTAGATAATGGGAACAAAACAAAAAAACAAAACAAAGTGAAAAAAGTGTACACAACTGAAGGATGAAAATGTTTGAAATTACATAAAACACCACAGCACATGGCAGTTTGAACTCTCAGATCTTCATGCCCCAACCTATCACTATGGTATTTCTAACATTATCTGTACAAGTCCATGACTCTATGCTAATAGGAAGCACAGAGACTGTAATGACTGTGAATATTTGTCAGTCAATCATTTTCCGTTAACATGAAATACATTCAGAGCCATTCCTGATACGATATTGTTCTTTGGTTCACAGCAGAAGTACTGCTAACAGAACAGTGAGTCTCCTCACCCTCCCCCAAGACTGTCAGTCTTATCCTTCCTAGTATTAATAACAAGTTCTAAAAACTTAATAGGGAAATGACGGACAGCAGACAATGACATCAAAGGACTTGAACAAAAAGTTTTGCTGTGCCAGTAATGAAGGCCCTTAAAAATAAAAAAAAGTACAATGTGTAACATTCCTTGAATCCTCTATACTCCTACATTCTCTATAATGAGTAGAAATTCCTTCATAGAAAAAAATTGGCCTTGGAACAGTATCTGATGAAAGACAAATGCACGAGTCAATGATTATGTAACTGGTCTACAGAAGGAACCACTAAACCGACAGGGTACAGGAAAGGAGTTCCTGGTTCTGGAGGCTGAGCTAGAACAGGAGTGACAAAATGGTTTTAGTATTTAAGATGCAATGGTGGAAAACAAAATACTTCAATAAAACACCACCTGTTTTACACAAAACAGCCTTAAGTGTGAAAAGTAAATAAAATCTTTTACAGGCACTGTTCTGTATTCAATTATAGACAAGTGCAGCTTGGAAAAAACCACAACCATTCATCCTAGACAGAAGTATTGGCCTTCCAATTCTGCCCTGGTACCAATAGCTCTTGCTATTAAAAAGTTTGACTACTGCAAGTATATCTTATTTTTAACTACTGAAGTCCAGCATCTCCAGTACTCTGCAGTCAATTCTGTTCATGACACACTTCCCACTGGGACACACAGAGTTTTACAATGAAATCATTCCTCATACAAGGAAGCACCTCAATGTCTGAGGACACATTTTTTCAGTTAGGTTACTACAAAAATCCTGAGACTCTTTAATTCTTTGTGAGAACTTTAAAGATAGCAAAATAATCACAAAGAGATTAGGTACAGTTACTACCCAGTGTTTACTTTATGAAATTGGGATTGATGAAAGTTATTTAAATTATTTTCAAAATTGCTTTTTTAGCACTAGGTTTTGAAGATAAGATTGCAAACGCTACATGAGATAACTACAGTAGTTTTCCAGATAGCATATTGTCTTTGCCAGTGCTAAAAACTTTAATCATTTCACAGTAAATTGGAACTAGCAAAGCCACTCACTTTCAGATACTTGACAAATTACTAACCAAGTATCTTCATCCAGATTAGACTCCTGTTTTCTAGGAGACTCGCTTAATAGTTTTCCAGACTCTGACTACGGGAAAAGTGGACTTCAGTGTCTGGTCAAACCGACTGGCAATAAACAGATACAGCTGCTATTCAACATGAGAATGACAGCACCGTTTATGAAAGTCCAAGGTGCTGGCAGTTATTACGATGCTGGAGTTCCAACCCGCTGTTCCTCACTCCCGCCCTCCTTCTGCCATTAACAGACACATGGGTTTAGCCCCTCTGGTAGTCAATGTATTTTCAAGTACTGCTGGTGGCACAAACACAGGGGAGCTGGATATAGAAAAAGAGCTTATTCTTATTATCCCGTGGACCTAACTGAATAACTTATTCAAATAAATTCAAATGGTGTTATTAAACTCCAAAACTAAAGAAAAAAAAACAACCCAAAAGTTTAGACTGAAATTCTTATGGCTACTTGGAAACAAGCTTCCAACTGTTACCCAAATGCTGTTATTTTGCCTACTTAAGCAAAAAGTGAAACTGAACTTGCAACTCCCAGGGCAAAGTGCAGAAATACTGTATTTAACACCCGGGAATAAGAATTGCTAACAAAAGCCAGAAAATAAGTGAAGCACTAAAATTTTCTTTAATTTATGAAGTCTTTTCACAAAACAAACTCCCCCAGAAGACACAAAACAAACCAATCACTCAGCATAAAACAGCCAGTCATCCAGCTCCAAACAAGCATTTTTACAACGATCCTTGAGAAGTTCATTGAGAACCAGGAAGTGGACAGCTATAGCATGAAGTTCAAAATGAGTTAAACTTTTAATAGAAAGTTGACTGGAAGTAAATTTCTACAACCCAAAGACTCCATAACACAGCCATGAATGGTTGCTCGCTGAATCAATTTCCAACGAAAATAATTGCAGTGAAGAGTCACAGCCAGGAGGATCCCTTACCAAGTCTAACATGCATTAATTTATGTACCCAGGCTAACTTCTGCTACACGCTTTGACTACGACCTTGGAAAAGCCTAGCACGTGCACGAAAACGACCTTTCCCAGGACTTCTACGGAACACGTGCAAAATAAAAACCTGTACCAAAGGCCATTTTTTTTCCCCCCAGAAATTACATCCTAAGCACTTACTCACGCTCATCTTTACGTTTAGATAAAATCTAGGCCCAGAGAGGAGCAGTTGCCACCTTCCTCTGGGAGGAGGAGGTGATGAGCACAGGACTCTCCCCAGGCACACACGTGTTCTTTTCACCTCCACAGACCCAGGCTGCAAGAGGATGCTGCAGCCTTGCTAACCAGACACACGGTTCTAGCTGTGGTGCCACGAAATAGCACAGCCTCAGCCTCTCCACCTCTACTTCTACACCACCACCTTTTCCCTTTACACCCCTATCTCTCCACTGATATCCCATCTCTTTCTCCACAGATCCCATCTTTTTTCCCACCTTTCCGAGCCACCATTTCA
>NW_010126252.1:23344-23719 GCF_000699245.1 Pterocles gutturalis
CCTTCCCTATGGTTACAGAAACCCCTAAAAATCTGGCAGAGCCATGCTGTCCTTCCATGCTTTCACTGAGCAGAATACTTATTCTTCTTGCTCTACAGGGAAAATGACATTTCTCCTCTTCCCCATCCCCCAAGTTCTGTATCTGCAAACGAAACGTGGGGCAGGCTCTCTCTCCCCTAGCTCTAGCACGCTACCTCACTGTCCAGAGCATCTCTCCCCTGCTCGGCTGTGCCACATAACGCCTGCTCCTCAGGGGTAGCAGAAGATTCTGGACCAGGCAACGCACACCCTGGGCCGGGGCTTTGGCAGTCACCTGACAGCCGGGCAGATACAGCTCCCCAGCAGCACCGCCCCGGCAGCTCCCCGCGCCGCGCT
>NW_010126253.1:0-5418 GCF_000699245.1 Pterocles gutturalis
TATACAAATATACAAATAAATATACAAATGAGTGATACACAAGGATACTGCTCTCCACCAAGTGACCAAGGCTCAGCCTGTCCCCAGAGCAGGGAGAGTGCTCAAACCGCAATTCCAGAAAAGTGGTAAGACCCCGAGCCTCTGAGAAACCAAGAGCCATACAAGACAGTAAGAGATGACCCCAAGAGAGAGGGAACAACCCAGAGAGAGACAGAACTTCCCTCATTTATATAATGGTCATGATGTGCATAACATGGAATATACCATTGACTAATCTGAGTCTCAATCCTATACCCAAGGTGAAATTCTAGGTTAGTAATTGGGATTGTGCTCCCTCCCAGCTTCTCTTGCACCTGCAGACACTGGCACAGCAGAGAAACTGAAGAGGCTTTGACTGTCCTGACAGCAACTGTAAACATCAGTATGTTATCAGCCTTCTTCTCAGTACAAATCCACAACATAACCTCTTCCTAGCTACTATGAAGAGAGTTAACTCTGTCCCAGCTGAAACCAGAACAGAGGGATATCACATGCCATACGACATTGTACTCAGCAATAAATGCTCAGGGAAAGAAGGAGAAAGAGGAATATATCCCCCTCTAGGTTATAGCATTTTCTTTGAAGCACCTGTTATGTTTACTGAGTCCCTGCTTTCCAGGAAGTAACTAACCATCTGACTAGTGAATTGATCCCTTATTTTTCTTTGCTAGCATTTGCAGGTTTGCTTCACTTGTTAAACTGTCTTTATCTTGACCAACCAGTTTTTCTTGCTTTTTCCCTTTCTATTATCTCCCCAGTCTTGCTGAAGGGCAATGAGTGAGCAACTATGTGGAGGTTTACCTGTCAGCTGGGATCAGCCCACTACAGTTCTTACTTGGACTTCTTTAAAAAGAAATGAGTGACACCTGTGTGGATATATGTTTGAGGAGATTCTCTTTTGCTCTTATTATGTAGGAGGGATGGCAACGCTGGAGGGAAGGGATACCATCCAGAGGGACCTGAACAGGCTTGAGAGGTGGATCCATGCCAACCTCATGAAGTCCAGTAGAGCCAAATGCAAGGTCCTGCACATAGGTCAAGGCAATCCCAAGCACAAATGCAGGCTGGGCAGAGAATGTCTTAAGAGCAGCCCTGAAGAGAAAGACTTGAGGGTATCGGTACATGAAAAACTAAACATGGGTTGGCAGTGTGTGATCACGGCCCAGAAGGCCAACAAGATCCTGGGATGCATCAAGAGGAGCGTGGCCAGCAGGTTACGGGAAGTGATTCTGCCCCTCTACTCTACTTTTGTGAGATCCTACCTGGAGTACTGCATCCAGGTCTGGGGCAAGAAGGACATTGAGCTGTTGGAGTGGGTCCAGAGGAGGGCCACGAAGATGATCAGAGGGCTGGAACACCTCCCCTATGAGGACAGGCTGAGAGAGTTGGGGTTGTTCAACCTGGAGAAGAGAAGGCTCCAGGGCGGTCTTACAGCAGTCTTCCAGTAACTGAAGGGGGTCTACAGGAGAGATGGGGAGGGAGTTTTTTAAAAGGGCATACAGTGACAGAAGGGGTAAAGGATTTAAATTGGAATAAGGCAGATTTTGACTAGATATTAGAAAGAAATTCTTTACTGTGAAGGTTGTGAAGCACTGGAACAGGTTGCCCAGAGAAGTTGCAGATGCTCCATCCCTGGAGGTGTTCAAAGCCAGGCTGGATGAGGCTTTGAGCAACTTGGTCTAGTGGAGGGGGGCCCTGCCCATGGCAGGCAGGGTAGAACTACATGATCTCTAAGGTCCTTTCCAGCCCTGAACATTCTAAGATTCTGTGATTCTATGATTTTCTAATGCCCAAGCTCTCGATAACGTTATAACTTAAAGAGACCCCACATTTAGCATGCAAACAGAAATCAAGAAAGATCTGCTCCACTTACCCTTTTTTTTTCTTTCACCATAAAAGTTTCCCTGTACTCCTTTCTATTTGCCAAATGGTATTAGCAGTAAGCTTGTGAATTTACAGAACCATGAAAATACACAGATTATCTTTTTAACTCTGCAAGTAGTCATAGACACGGATCTTGCCCTCCGTAGAGCAGGTTTCCTTAGTATGCTTGATTCAGAAATGACTGCTTAGAATGTGGCTTGGAAGGACTCTTTCTTCATACAACTTCTCCCCATGGTAGGATCCAACCCTCCATGTCCACTGTTCGCCTACAGCAATACCTTGACCTTTCACTAGCTCTCACAAGTTCTCCTCCTACCTCAGAGCTTGAGGTCACAGAAAAGGCCCAGTCCTGAGAACAGCTCAAGGCAGCCAAGAGCCCTCCAGACCCTTGGGGCACAAAGCAGTCACTGGGTTTCTTCACGTCTAGAGTTGGCACTACATTGAGTTCCAAGACAAAATTAATCCCAGAGTTGCTCTTAACCTATAAATTGCAGAGAGCAGTGGAAGTTGACCCACTTTTGCAAATCATGAGGAAGAAAGAAATATACTCTCCCTTCTTCAGTATACAAGGACCATGATATTTCTGAAGAAGCAGAGGTATTTTCTGTCTGAACACACAAAACAGAAAACCACTTTACTTGGCTTGCCCCTAGATTTACATAAGTAAACTTTCATTTTAAATTTAAACAAACTCAGTGGAAATATGAGAGTTTAGGTCCTTGCTTCAAGAATAATATGAAGTGGATCTTATACACATTTGTAGTAAACTGCAAATATATTCTGGCTTCTGCAAGATATTTAGCAGCTTAAACTTTAGAGAAGCAGACATTCACCTTACTAAAATGTTTCTTTCAACATTTAAATGTGTTCAACAGCGCTTTCCTTTCCTTATCCATGCTAAAAGCCTAGTGAGATAGTTGCGATTCAATGCTTAAACTCCTAGACTCAGAACAGCAGATGGAAAAAGTAATTTTTTCCTTCAACAAATTAAATACTTGGTGTTTTATAACAGATTATGTATTCAGAAATGCTGAGGGAGACAGAGTTAACCATGTGTTGATATATTTTTGAACAGGTTGAATTATTTGAGCAGGACCTTTATTAAATGGGAGCCCTCAAAAACTGAGTAGATTATTTGCACTGAAGTCAAAACAGTTATTAATAAATAATTTCTTTGTGTGTGTGTGTGTGTAGTATGCATGTATCTTTCTCAAAAGCAAAGTGATTCTATTGTTAAATTTATCCCAAACACTTCCACCTTTGCCTTCTTATCCCATTAATATCAAGGTAACTTAGTGACAGTTCCTTTCACAGAGTCATAGTTCATATCCATACTAAGGGGTATCTGATCAAATGAGTTATACGTTTCACAGTGTATTTGCTAACATGGGTGGCTTAAACAGACACAAAAACAAAACAGTATTTAGTTTCTTCTCAGCATCAGAAAGCTTAAAAAACACGGCTTCTTGAGAAGTTATGTTCCCAAAACGCTCCTGGTGACCACAGAAGATCAATTTGACCTGAATTTTATCACTATTTGTCAACACTTGTTGCCTGTTCATGTTTATGTTTAGTGTCCACCCTCTGGCAGTATATCTCAGGTGTTAGCTTGGCAAAAGTGTTTGCAAACATAGTTCTGAACTTTAGAAGAGTCCATGTGAAAAGATATTCAGTAATTACATAAATGCAACACAGAATAACCTCATGGCATGAATGGGACACATCAATCGTAAAACTTAAGTCAGACAAAAGGATTTCATTAAAGCAAAAGAAATATCTGTGGTGTGAAGCTCAGTTTGTGAAGGGCTCAAACCGCAGGACTCCTGTTAAAGAAAGGCTGCTGCTGAGACACATCAAAAGATGATCTTTACTGAAGAACAGTTGCATGACCTAGTTTCCTGGTCAGCAACAAGCTTTTGTAGAAACTTCAGGAGCAGATAAAAAGCTCTATAAAGTTAGCATTTGTACTTTTATCTTTACTCCAGTAGGAAGGAGGGATTTGAAAAGATTTTCCGTCATCTTACCTTACATTTAATTCTAAAAGTTATGTAAACTTAGGAATAAAGCAAGAAACAGATGTAGTATCAACTAGATGTTCATAAATATTTACTGTATTAGGTAGAATAATTTTAAGATCTAGCTGCTATGCATGAAAACAATTTTTTTGTTTGTGTAAACAGAAAGAGTAGAACAGTAAGATATAAGGAAAACACGGTTGGACTAAACTGTTAATATTCCCAAAGTAGGCCTAAATGATACAAAAATGGTAGACAAGATTTTTTGAAAGGCATCTGTGACATGTGGTGGCTGTAGCTAATGTATATGAAAAGAAAACAGAAATATGGGATGTTGTCACCTGCCTGAGTTGTGGGGGGGGTTTTTGTGCCTATGTAGCCCAGTCCCTGACACCCAGCTAGTATAATCAGCATACCTTTAGGCTGCATGGCTTACTTAACTCTCAGTTCTGTCCTGCTTTGCTATAAATTCACTTTACTTCCCCACATAAGCCCAGCTTTCTAGACTGACAGACACTGTAGAGGAGGGCCTCCAGGAACAGACAGCAGGCATGAGCAGTAACTCTGGATCAGACTTAAGAGAGGTATCAGTAGGTGATGAATTTTGCAATTGCCTGTCCCCCTACTAAAGAGAGTAAACGTGGAGGTGGTAGGAGAGGGAGCAAGAGGAAACATTTCTTTGCAGTTCTGAGTTTTTTCCTGAGAATGACTAGATAGGAGAATATTTAAGTCTAGAGTACGCTTTTAACTAGATACTCAAAAGCTTTAAAGCGCACTCTATGTATGAGTATACACCACAAATCTCTCTACCACTCACTGAGGACATGGGATAGTGCAAACACCCAGCTCTACTATTACCTAACTCCAGAGTGTTAGTTCAGAAAGCTCATTTGTTTTCTTTAATTCCTCATCTGTTCGCCAAGGCAGTCCACATTGGACATTTGTAAATGGCATAGGTGCTTGCAGTGATGTTGGTGATTCAGTCCTCCTCAGCAGCAAAGTTTACATTTCTCAAGGCATTACAAAAGTCATCCCAGTAGCCCAAGTTGCCTAGAATTACTGGTTCCAGAATCCAGAATCTCCTGAATACCACTGAATAGCTTTATATCTTTGTATCTGATGTTTTTCGAACAAACAAGTGGAAGGACAATAAAAATAGAAAGCAAATTAAAAAAAAAAAAAGGCAGAAAATAATAGGAAAAAAATTTAAAATAGTAAAAAAAAAAACTTGTAAAACTGTTTAATCCACTTTTTCCTTTTTTTTTTTTTTTTTTTTTTTGTCAAATGCACCAGTTTTGTGTTCACTATAAAGCATGTGGTGCATGATCTCTTCTTAATATTAACTGTTGAGGTATTTTCTTCGTGATCCTGTATGTTCTTGGCACTGGAAACATCCAGCAGCACTTTTTGTTTTTCCAGATAGACTTTTCCCACCTTGGGTACAAGTAATAGCACACTTCAGATCAGTGCTCTCAGGCAC
>NW_010126253.1:5435-10040 GCF_000699245.1 Pterocles gutturalis
CATCAGATGGGTTAATAACAGAAGCAGTAATAGATTTCAAAAGACTAATACCTTGGGAGCAAAGGTTTTTAGTTCATATTAAGAAAATTGTCAGGAGGAAATCACATGATGTTAAAAACAGGCAAGGAAAGACGCTGATGTTTGCACACCTTACCATACTTTTTAATGTCATTCAGAATCTCGTTTGTTTCATGGAGATAATTGTAACCGAGAGGCCTTTCCTACAACAAAGTCAGACCAAAACTCACTTTTATAACACATTAAGAGTTGTAAATAATGTCTACAACAAAAGTCCAAACAGGTTTAAAAATTTTATAAATGTCCCACTGGCACCACCAGGAGTGCAACAGAGATAAAGACACAACTTTCACATTCTTCTCAACCTTTGAATAAGTAGAAAGGCAAGTTTGCACCTGGCAGCCACGAAAACAACATTCTAAACAACATTAAACTGAATGTATATCAGAAGGTCACACCATGTTGTCCTGCATATCCACTCTGTCAGTCATGTCCACTCTGTGTCACTGGCTATATATGCTTCAGGGCAAGACCGAAAGGAAATAGTCTTGGTAGGTACCATAATATGGTTCACTGAGTTCAGACTTACTATTTCCAAAAGAAAGATTGCAGATAAAGCTATAGGGGAACTGTTTCTGCCTTTAAGTGATCACAGAAATGGCCAATACACACCATCATCAAGAATTAGACTGCTGGTCTATCACAAGCAGACAGGGTCCACAGGTGTTCACCTTTCTTGTACCTGCAAAGTAAACATACTTTTAGCTACAGTGGAGGACAGAGTCACCACCACCATCACTGCTTTAAGAGCCCAACAACCACTTATTGAGAAAGATACCAATTTCTTCCTTAGGTAGAAATTTTTCCAGCAAGTTTGGTTTTGTGTGATGGGACAAATCCTGAGTGTCCGCCGCTCTAGCAATGACTACCTAGGAATGTCCATATGAATAACATGCACCACATTGTAACTGGTACTAGTTTATTTCTTCCAGATTGCGGTATATAGTAAAGTATGGAATACATGAAAATTATTCATACTCCCTCATCAAGTGACAAGGGTCAGTTATTGTCACTTGCTGACCAACAAAAAGGTGAAACACCACAACTGATCTTAATTATGAAATTATCCATACTAGGATGTTACTGACTCAACCTTGACAATTCTGCAGCTAAAATGTATAAAACAAAATATCTACAGTACTGCATATGTGTCTCACGAACTCTGGCAGGCAGGGACTGCAGACTACTGAAGATGAAGCAAAAGGCAAGTCCTGATGGAACTGCATCACTGAGGAAAAAAAGAGCTCTTAGTTCTTGCACACAAACAACCACCAGAATGCTGCATACCTGCTTATTTTATAAGGTAAAAGGTTGCTTCAGTAACTGGCCACCAAAACCACTATGATTTAGAGAGAGAAATCAAATCAATAGTAGGTCCAGGAGGAGACCGTATTCTGTCCTTAGATCTGTTAGCAGGAGTGCTGGGCGCATACAGATTAGCTGATAAATGGCTGATTCAATGGACTGGTAGCAAACACATGCTTTGCTAGAGATGATGTTTTAAGTCACCATACATCAAACAGACAGTGTCAGCCTTTGAGGATAAACCAGTGACAGCTTCTTGTGCTCTTTGAACTGCCTCAGAGACCCAGAGACTGAAAAGTGCCTGAATGTTCTCCTGAATCCACTGGGAAGATTGTAAGCTTCAAAGAGGAACACTATAACATCCAAGGGGAAATACATTGATTGAAGAAACCAGTGTGGAATAGTCTTTAATAATTGCCAGAATGCTGCAATTGACTGGTGTTTTGCTGAGCTATATTTTATATTTATTGGATTAACTGTGACACAGTAGGTTATGTCAAAGGGAATCTGCATGAATATTAAAAGTAAATGTGGTGTGAATAATAGATAACTTACATTAGATGCAACAGCATGCAGCAATTTTTATTCACCTATGTAATTAGATTAGAACAAATCTGCTGAATGAAGTATATTGTCTTATTATAATCCAAATTCAGAAGTAACAAGAACTTATGAAATTGGGATAATTGCTGCTCTTTAGAGGATGTGTGTGGTGATACACACATACACATGACAGGGAATAATTTTGAGAAGAGTTCTAGAAAAAATAGTTTGGTAATGAATAGAAAACTGATTTAGTCTCAAATAGTAAGTGTTTCACAGATACACTTAGAACTTCAGCAGCAGGTATATACTGTTTATTAAAAAAAATGGGGAAATGTAAGGAACAGAAGTTATATAAGGCAGCTGAGCTTAGTGTTGGGATAATATATTAAATCCTTCTGGACATTTTAAATTTGTATACTCAGCACTGGGTCTTCCAATTTCTTGAATGATCAGTTGTATGTTTCTAAACACAACGAGTGTCTTCTTATGTATGCCACAAAAATGCGTATTGGTTTGGAATTTTTAAGCAGAAACTCCAATTTTTGCAAAGCTGAGCACTTGAAAGTATGGATTCCAGTGATATCTGTGATGAATTTCAGTGATATCACGAAACAATTTTTGCCTGGAAGGGACCTGAAGAAGACATTAGACAAAGTTCTTGCTCAAAGCAGATCTAATTAGATCAGGCTGCTCCAGTGTGTGTTCAGTGGACTTTTGAACACCTCCAAGGACATTAATACCACACCCTCTCTGTCCACATGTTCCAGGATTTGACCACCCTCATGGAAGAAAAAAGTAAATCTTAAGATATAATAATTATAATTTTCCACAGTCTAACTTGTGTCTGTTCCCTCTGGTACTACCAGCATGAACCTCCAAGAAGAATTTGACTCCATCTTCTCTCTAGCTTTACATTACATAGTTATAAGACAGCAATAACGTCTCTCCTTTCCCGTCTCTGAACTTAGCCAAACAGACTCAGTTCTCTCAGGCTCTCCTCCTATGTTGTGTGCTCAAGTCCCCTGACCATCCTGGTGTTTACCACAGGACTTGCTTGAGCATGTCAATATTGTTCTTGCACTGGGGAGCCCAAAACTAGACACAGCATTGTAGACATAGTCTCACATGTGCCAAATAGAGGATCACTTCATCAGATCTTCTTCCTGCACTTTTCTAGTACAGCTGAGGACTCTCTGACTCATGCTCAACTTATTGTCCACTAGGACTCCCAGGTCCTCTTCTGTAGAGCTGTTTCCCTGCCAATTGGTCCTCAGCATGTACAGTTGCATGGGGTTATTCCATCCCAGATGCAGGACTTTGTATTTAAACTCCATGCAATGCCAGTCCATCTCTACAGCCTGTCCTGGATCCTTTGACTAGGGGCCCTGCCCTCCAGTGTACTGACCACTGAAGTCAATTTGGTTTTCTCCACACACTTGCTGTGGATGCACTCCATTTTATCATTCAAGATGTTAATGAAAACATTAAACAGTATTCTTCACAGTATTTGTCCCTGGGGGATGCTAGTAGTTAGTGGCTGACAAGTGGACTTTGTGCCACTGGTATCAGCACTTTGAATTCAGCAGTCTAGCCTATTTTCTGATCATATAACATTCACTCAACCAGCCTGTATCTCACCAAGTTGGTGATAATGACACTAGGAGATTGTCGAAAGCCTTGATGAAGTCAAAGTATGCAACACCCACTCCCTCATTCACAATGACAATAACATCACCATGTAAAGTAGTCAGGTTGATAAGGTATTATTTGCCCTTGGTAGACCCATTTTGGTGTATGACAATATCTTTCTTGATCCTCAAGAGTTTAGAATTTACTTCTAGAGGATTTTCTCCTTAACTTTTCCAAGATGCCTGTAGTTGCCTGAATCTTACCTAGAATTATAGAATCATAGAATCACAGAATGGCAGGAAAGAACCTTAAAGATCATCAAGTTATAACCTCCCTGCCAGGGGCAGGAACACCTTCCACTAGACCAGGTTGCTCAAAGCCTCATCCAGCCTGGCCTTGAACACCTCCAGGGATGGGGCATCCACAGCTTCCATGGGCAACCTCTTCCAGTGTCTCACCACCCTCATAGTGAAAAATTTCTTCCTCCTGTCTAGTCTAAATCTGTCTTCTTTCAGCTTATAACCGTTAAGCCTTGTCCTCTCACTACACTCACTGGTAAAGAGTGTTTCCTCATCTCTCCTGTAGGCCCCCTTCAGGTACTGGAAGGCTGCTATTAGGTCTCATCGGCGCCTTCTTTTCTCCAGGCCGAATGACCCCAATTCTCTCAGCCTGTCCTCATAGGGGAGGTGTTCCAGACCTCTGATTAGTGTTGTGACTCTCCTCTGGACTCTCTCCAACAGGTCCAAGTATTTTTATGTTGGGGGCCCCACATCTGAATACAGTACTCCAGGTGGGGTCTCACGAGAGCAGAGTAGAGGGGAAGAATCACCTCCTTCGACCTGCTGATAATGCTTCTTTTGATGCAGCCCAAGATATGATTGGCTTTCTGGGCTGCAAGCACACACTGCCTTGTTCAGCTTCTCATCAACCACCACCCCCAAGTCCTTCTCCTTAGGGCTGCTCTCAATCCATTCTCCACCCAGCCTGTATTTGTGTTTGGGATTGCCTTGACCCACGTGCAGGACCTTGCACTTGGCCTTGTTAAAT
>NW_010126254.1:0-354 GCF_000699245.1 Pterocles gutturalis
AAAAACAAAAACACCAAAAAAAAAAAAAAAAAAACAACAAAACACACAAGGAAAATCAGCGTGGATGGAGAGAGGGTCGGGAGAGGCGACTGGAGGAGCCGGGGAGAGGAGGGGGGGGGGAGAGAAGAGAAAAAAAACTAATAGGCTAAATAGGTAATAAAGAACTTTGGGCAGCTCAAGAGTTTCTATTCTAATAGGAAGGGGTTTCCCTGGCTCAAAAGACTGAATTATTTATGCACCCCTTACAAAGCTTTCGGAGTTTCACACATACATAACAGAACGAGCCACATGGCTGAGGCTGCCCACAGTAGCTCGGCTATAAAATTTATGGTGGGGGGAATTTCCCATTCGGGG
>NW_010126254.1:388-793 GCF_000699245.1 Pterocles gutturalis
GAGAGGAAAAAAAAAAAAAAAAAAAAAAAAAAAAAAAAAGGAGGAGAAAGAGAGAGAGAGAGAGAGGCGAGGAGGGAGCGAGCATGGTGTGAAAAAGAAGAGAGAGGAGAGACAGGAGAAGGAAAATAAAAGTTGCATACCAGTACTGACGTGGATTTTTTTCATCCAGGGATAGACTATGGGCTGTTTGGATGCTGTGCTGTTGGGATGGTCGGGGTTTGGCTGGTTGCAGGCTGGAGGGGCTGGGGAAGGAGTAGTGGAGGAGGAGGAGGTGGATAAAGCAGCAGCTTGCTCGCAGAGCTGCTGTTGGGCTTTCTCTGAGAGGTGGTGGTGGTGTTGGTGGTGGCCTCCTGGAGTTTGCCCGTGTCCCCTTTGGAGCGTGGCCGGGTTGCCGGGAGCTTGGAG
>NW_010126255.1:0-2951 GCF_000699245.1 Pterocles gutturalis
CCCCTTCCCCTTCCCCTTCCCTTCCCTTCAGGAGGTCTGGGCTCTGGCTGCCTCGCAGCAGCGTGGAGATGGAAGGGCAGCTCAGGCAAAAGAGGCAGATCCCCAGAAATTGCCTGGAGGGAGGTGGGTGGCTGTGGGGTATCGATGCAGCTGCCAGCCCTGCGTTCTCCCGGTGCCAGCCTTCCCCAGCCTTCGGTGGTGAGGGATTTTCTCCCTGCCTTGTTTGTGGAACTCCAGACCCAAGAGGCACAGTGCCTTCCCTGAGGTTTGCTGTTCCGATCTGGTTTTGCCATTCCAGGCCCACAGATGGTTCAGGTCTCAGGTTGTCCCCGTATGACAGAGATGGGGATATTCAGGGCTGTGGGGGCCATTGCAGTGTTGATGGGAATGGGGCATCCCAGCCCAGCAGGTATTTCAGACCATCAGCCTCATGTCAAGGGGCAGCTGGGTTCAGAGCCCATCTCTCTGTGCAGAGGTTTAAAACCCAACGTGTCTGTGCCCCAGCCTGCTGGTCCTCTTCGCCGTCACGGCCAGGAGCAACCATTCTGGCAGGGATTGCAAAAGCCCGCTCACGCTGCTGTGTTTCAGGTGTCCTCCCAACACCCGTATGCCGAAGACTTCATCGGGAAGCCGCACGTGTGGACTGTCGACTACAATAACTCCGAGGAGTTTGAAGCTGCTATCAAAACCATCATGAGCACCCAGGTAGGGCTCGGAGGAGGTGTTGGGGCCATGTCCCCGCTGCTGGGTTTGCAGGGACAGATCGCAGGGTGCCTGGCTCTCCCTTTGGAGTGTTAATTGCTTTCCCTTCCTTGGAAATGATTTGCACATGCAGAGCAGAAATCGTCCTCTCCTGCAGCTGCAGGGGACTCGTGCTCTTGCCGTGCTTTGGTACTGAGCCCAGGGCAGCGCCGGGCCTTTGGCGGGTTCCCTGGGAATCCTCCGGGCAGAGCTGGAGCAAGGGGAAGCTGAGATAAGGGAGATGAGGTTTGGGACCAGGAGGCTGCTGCTGGAGATGCGCTGCAGTGCTGGGATTTGGTGTGAAGCAAAGATAAACCCAGAGAGCAGCTCCCTGCAGGCACCCCGCGAGCTGCCGTCCCCTGCGCCTGCCGTTCCCCCATTCAGCTGATCATCGTTATCGTTCAGATCGAGCAAATCAATAGGAATAGCTCCAGGAGTTGCCTCTGTGAAGGGATGTAACGGGGGGGTTGCGGTGACCCCCCGGGAAGGCAGCGGAAAAAAAACCCGCCCTGGAAACACTCCATCATGAATATTTACCTCCTGCCCTGTGGCAGGAGCCTTTCAAGTTGTCCAAATTATTAAAGTCAGTTTTCCTGGAGGGGAGAAAAGTGCTGATCTGCCTTTTGCTTGCGATTTGCTGTGGCTGGGCTGAGCCGTCCCCTCGTGAGGACCGCGATGTGCTGCGGGACCGGGGTGCTGCGCCGGGAGCCTGGGGTTTGTGGGGCTGGGTGGGATTTTGGGGGGATGGGGTGATGCTGGCTGGAGAGGTGTCATCCTTGCGTTTCCCCATGTTGGAGGCTGCAGAGGTGGGTGGCTGTGGCAGTCGTCTGTCCGGCTCTCGCACCTTATTGTGGGTGACGGCTGCAGCTCTGCACCTTGCGCTGATTTTTCTCTATGAGTTTGCAAAGACTGAACAAACCCGACTTACAAAAACAGTTGTTGTTTTGAACATTCATTGCGGTATCTCGATTAAAATGAAATTAGAAATAATTACATCCCTGCTGCTGTGCTGCTGGGCCAGCTGTCAACGCTTGACCCTCCACCATCTGTGCTGGGGAGACGACCCCGGAGCAAAGGCAATGCCGTGGGTGGGCGGCCGGGAGCTGCTGGTCTCTGTTTCAGGACAGAGAAGGAAATTTGTTGTTTTTCCAGAAAGGAGAAAGAAAATTGGGAATCCTGGTGCTGTCATGCTATTGAAATAATTAAAAAATGATTGGAGAATGAAGTGGGGGTAAGGGCTCTGCCGGCTCCTGAGCAGATGTGTTGAGCTGTGGTGTCGACTGGATGTGCAGCAGGGCATTGAGATGCTTAATGATCATTCTGGTTAAAAAAAAAAAAAAAAAAAAAAAAAGAAAAAGAGGTTTTGGGAAAGGATTTGATAGTGCGATGGGCGCCTGGCAGGAGGAGCGGATGTGGGGACCTGCTCTCTCCAGCACCGATCCCTGTTTTGTCCAAAGCCAAGCTCCCGTCTCTGCTCTTCTCCCTGTTCCCACTCCTTGTGTAAACACAGCCGCGGTGCAGTCCCAACCCATCCTGCCCAAATTACCGTTTCTTCAGCTGCTGAGCAGCTGATGGAGGGCAGGGGAGCTGGAATGTGGCAGGCAGCGTGGGCAGGCATCCCGGGGCGGCCGCTCTCCCTTTTCCATCCCAGCCTGACCCCACAGAGAGTCAGACAAACGCCTGCAGGGACCATGGGGCAGCTGAAGCCGCCTCTCGAAAGCCTTATTGTGGAGGGGTCTGGCTGCACCCATCTCCGCGGGACCAGGGGCCCCCTTCCCACGAGGCATCCCAACTGCTGGAAGGACCCTCGGCTGCCTGGAGGTTGAGCTCCTAAATTTGCCCCAAATGAGTAAAAGCAGCTGCTGACATCCCCGTGCGCTGCAGCAGCAGCTCCGGAGGGAAATCATTCCTTCCCACCACGAAGCACGCTGGGTTAATCCCGCAGCTCGCCTCTCTCTGGTTTTTTTTAAGGATATTGTACAAATCCTCCTGAAGCAGAGCGGGCAGTGAGTGTGAATAACTTACAGCAACTGCTTTTTTTTTTTTCCCCCCCTTTTTTTTTCCTTTTTGTCTTTCAAATAGAAAGCTGGGGTTTGTTAGAGATGTTCTCAAGGCAATTAAGCCTAAAAATTGACCTGCCTTAGAGGTTTAAAAGCCCCATTATGGGCTTTGGCTTCAGCAGCCCCTTGGTGTCTTGTCTTTAGAACAGC
>NW_010126255.1:3002-3842 GCF_000699245.1 Pterocles gutturalis
AGGAGGAGCGGCAGAAAGCTGGTGGCCGGGCAGTTCAGTGTTGCTGTTCCCAGCCAGGTACTGGAGCTTGGAGAAACTATTTTCCTGACTCCCTTTTTTTCCTGAAAAGTGAAATGTGGGGTGTTTTGTTATCCAAATATCCAACAAATTCATCTGTGTTTTAGAATAACCACCATCATTTTTTTTTTCTCAAAAGATTTCATCTCAGTATTACTAGGATGAAATAATTTGCTTTTCTTTCCCACCTGCCTGCCTTTGTTTGAAAATACTCTGCCAGTCTATTGAAGGGAAGGCTCGTACCCGAAATGATGCATTTCCCTTTGCTTCACCAACCCAAACAGATTGCCCAACCTGAAACACGGCAGATTTCCCCTCCTTGATGGGTGGAAACACTGGAAATTGAAAACTGACCTAAAACTTTTCTTTGTTTTTGTCATATGACTGAAAAATCCCTCATCCCACAGCGTTAGTTTTGCATCTTGCAGGCAAAACTCAATAAAACATTTCTGGGGGTGGGATGTTGTGGGAAGCTGTGAGATGTCTCCTTTGCTTTGCCTCTGCCATCAGCTTTTCCCAGCAGCAGCCGTGCCGGGGACTGGGAACCAGGGTTTTGGGTGCTGGGAGCCCCTCAAGGGCTTTGGGAGCTGGTTTCATGAACTCTGCTCCGGTCAAGCTGACAAACAAGCCTGGTTTAGAGCATCGTGGCTCTGGGGGATTTGCTGATGCTCCAGCAACATTTTAGCGTTACTCTGCGGCTGCCCATGGCTCGCCGGCCGGGTCCCGATGGCTATTGCAGACACAGGGAGCTGCGGCTCAGGGTGGGATGTGCTGTCCCTGCAG
>NW_010126256.1:0-18644 GCF_000699245.1 Pterocles gutturalis
CTGTGATTCTGTGATTCTGTGAAACTAGAATATAAACCAGAGACACATAAATAACCCAGCAATAAGCTACTGCTATGAAGATCTGGATAAGATGCTTGTTAATTCTAAAAACATCAGGCCTCTCACAATCTGTTTTTTGGGAGAGGAATATGCTGTGCAAAATGCAAGCATGGCAGAAGTCTGTTATCAAATGATCCAGGCTGGTTACTGTCATCATTAAATCCTAAGACTCCTGAAACAGGCTTCTTAGGATGCACTGTGTCTGCAAGTCCTTAGAGTAGTCTTGGAGGATCTCTTCAGCAATTAGGTTGCAATTGTCTCAACAGCACGGGTTGACAAGAAAACAGTGCCCTGGTCAAAGTAATGCATTTTGATGGAGTTTTTGGTGTAGAGACAGTAAGTATTTCTGCTAGATAACCGGTGATTCTGAAGTTAAGGAAAGTTTGTACTTTCATTAGGATATGAGGAAGGAATTAATGAAGTGAGTGCACTGCCACCATTGATTGTTCTCCTTTCTCTGTGCGAAATGCTTGTCAGCCTAGCCACTGAGGAGAAGGGGAGGAAACCTCAATAAACAGTAAGACTTTCATACTGTTAGCATGTTAGTTACCTATAACGTTAATCACATCAGTCCCGGGGCTTCTTAAATTTAAAATAGAACTGACACAAACTTTGAGATAGGTAATTTTCCACCTTAAATTTGAAATGTGCTGGCAAAAGTTTTGTTTCTGAAAGGAAAGGATGGGTAAGGAGTGGCTCTGTCTTATTTAGAAAGTGCAATGAAATTCAGAATCATTTTATACAGCTTAAGGGCAGTAAGTAATATCTACAGTGACTACATGTTAGCAGTGCTCACTACCATCATGTATTATTGACGCTTTTTCATGAAGAAAGGCATTTTTCCCCTTAGTTACAGAGTTGTCTGCCAACATTCTGTGAAAAATTACAAATAGCTCTAGGCATTGTTTACATAAGGCAGGAGTATCCGTGCAAAGACAGGCTGGAAATATTCTAACAGTTCCAATTTCTACAGTGCATCACTAAAGAATCACCTTTGTGTTCAGAGTTTTAATTTGCAAACGCAAATGATTGCAGTTCATTTGGATGAAGAAGTTACTGTTCGTCTGCCTAGCATTCTCGTGGAGATTATTGCTTCTGCAGCAGGAGCAACCACACATGAAACAAGTTCTGAACAACGCCATTCACTACCCATGATATTAAAGTAACCCTAAGCAGCGTCAATATAATTTGGTATGGTGATCTGAGTGAGATGGTGAACCATCTGTGCTTGTTCAGGAGTTGTTCCTGCTGTGGTAGCACAAGCTTTCACAGAGAGGCAGGGAAGACATCCAAGAATGGTAAACTCTGCTGTCATATGCCTGTAGGAATAATAATGAGCCTCCTCAGATGTTTCTTATTAGTCTGGTTTAACTTACTTTAAAGCAGAAGTGTTTGCGTGTCAGAAATGAGGCATGGTTCTACTGAAATTCTAACCATGTACCTTCAATGGGCCAGCTCATTTAGTGTAACAATCTTACATTTTGTAGCCTGTAATTACTCTCTGTAATTTTATTGGAAAAAATATTGCTATCTGGTGCTGAGAACTCTGATTTTTAAAAATAATTTTGTCAATTTGTTATATGCATCATTCACATTCACAGCAAGACTTATAAAACAAATGTGTCTGTAACACAGTACAACAAAGTAATGCATCCAGAGCTACATAGAGGGAGCTCTTGCTTTGTTTTTCCTGTGCAGTAATGCAATAAATATTTTTGGGCAATGACACATTTTGAGTCAGGATGAAGATTATTTGTTATAGGCTAAAGTAATAGCACCCAACAGTTTTGTGTCATTTTCTGACTTTCTCATTTATCTGATACAGAATAATCAATTCTCCTTAAAATGCCAGTGTTTTCGGCTGCTATTTGTTTCACATATAGAAGTGTGAAATAAACTCTGTGACATTGAAGCTTCATGATCCCCCATTGCTCAAAGAAGAAATTTCTCATTCTACAGTGTATAAAATAAGAACCATAACCCTACAAAATTGTCTGTAGAAGAATTTATACCTGCCATGAACCTTGTGTAGTTTGGTTCCTCCCTTTATCTTGGATTAGTAACTATGTATTTGGTTCCCATCATTGTTAACCTCTTATTTAATCTGCAGATGCTGTTCAAAACCTTTCATCTGTTCAGTGTGCTTGTTGTGTTTCAGTTTTCCTTTTCCTGGAGTTGTTTGCTTTTCAGAGAATGTTTGAAGTCTGGCTGCTAAACAAACACTAGAAAGAATGAGATTTCCTTCCCTGTTACTTATATGGGAACTTTAAAATTCATTTTTATCACAGATATGTGAAAGCATTTTCTTTTGAATCAGAGGAGAACATGCTTCATAGGCCCTTAGGGTGTCAGACAGAGTTCTGTGCAAGGAAGAGAGAAACTTGAACCAGAATCTTAGACTGCATGTACTAACAAGACAAATACTCTTGTGGGTGTGGTTTTCTAAAAGTGGTTGATCTCTCCTATGTACCGATTTTCTACCCATCATTTTATTCATCTTATAGTTGTTTACAGTCTACAAGCTAGACAAAGAAGTATTTTTAAAAATTGTTAGTTACACAGCAGTTGTTGTAGAAGATGACACCTGCCAAATATAGCATAGCTTGTGAAATAATATTGTACAGTATCTATAAACTTTGACATTCTTCACAATTCAGTGTGCTGGCTCTTTTGTTCGATAAGTTAGAATAGTTATATGAACTGGCTGACTGTCAGTTATGAAGGGCTAAATAAGCTGGCTGCTCAGACAGGGTGCTCTAATAAGTTCTGGTAGCAGTGCTTTGAGGTGCAAGTACGTAGCATTCTCTCACATCGCCATTCACCATGTCTGAGTTACTCCAAGAAATCCGTAGAGCTTGAAGGATTTAACACACATCTAGAATAAATTAAGATCATTTCAGTAATGTCAATGAAGCTCCTGTTTATAGAGATGAAAATCTGCTGCAAAATCTTTTTAAATACTTTAGAGAGCAAAGTTTTTTGTCATATTAATGGTTTTAAAACTCCTAGGAAGTGGATTCACTACTTTACATGTTTATGTAAGTTTACAGTAAAGATGTCTGCACTTGCATATCTCTTTAAAATATTTTATGGGGGTGTTTACTGTAATCAACACAATCCGAACTTTTAACTCATCCAGCAGCATCGGTAAATCAGAATCAGTGGTAGGAATCAATGTTGTTGAAGTTCAAATGATGTTCACTGATTGCGGATAGCTGAAGAGGCTCCTTTTGATGTTGCTTGTCTGAGAAAGTGTCTTCATCTTTTGGGAACAAGAGCTCGATACTCCTCAGCCACCTAATTTCGGAGCATCCAAGGACAAGGAGACAGGGTCACCTCATCCAGTTTTTTGTTTGTTTTTTCTTGGAGGACTGCAGCATATTATGGCCCTTGAAGAGCAATTCTTTGGAGGCTGGTTATAAGGTCCTGTTCTTTGTAAGCTGTGGGGAAGGATGCTTTGGCCTGGGAAACAGTAAAGCGTATTCTGGCTTTTAGCAGGAATAAAATGTGTGTCTCCTGTCTCAGTCCTTGTATTCTGCTGCTCTTCCCCTCTTACATAAACTGAAGAAGGATTTCTTCCTACTTGTTCCTTGTGTGTGGCCTGCTCTGTGGCCCTGTGGTGTTAAGTTCTGTAGTCTTCAGGCTAGGGTTGTAGATTCTCTTAAAGGCACAGGCTTGTTGTACCTGTGAGGCATTCTGTCATGCCTTACCTCTGCAGGACATGTGTCAGCTTCGGATGGGGACACGAAACACTGTCCTGTTTGATGTAGATGTTCCAGCAGCCCAGCACGATGGAGAAAGACATAGGGCACTCTACCTCATGAAGGCTGTTAGCTTCCAGGATGTAGAAGGGCCCTGGGAGGATAGTATAGACAGCTGCTGTTGCAGAGGTACTGCCCTGGCCCAAGATTTCCACCAGTTTTGCTAGGAGACACTGGTGGGGTAAGGTAGAGCTCCTGAGGTAGTACTGCATAATAAGAATAGCTGTGATGTAGAAAGGTTGGAACTAGAACAAATCCTAGAAGGTCTGCTGTGTGAATGCAGGAAGGACACTTTATGAAGAGGTGTTTATAGGGGTGCCTATACTAGAATGACCCTCACAAATGGTGTGGACATAACCTTTGTCACCAACTAAAAGGAAAAATACCAGGGATAAAATTATAGTACTTTTTCTATATTGTATTATCCCTGAAAAATATTGTAAGAAAAGTAACCTGTTAAATGGTGTTCTTGGAAAATGTGGGATTTCTTTTTTTTTGGTAAATTGCAAAAGTGGAAGGCAAAAAGATTAATAAAAAAATAAAAGCTTTCTTGCTTTTTTTTTTTTTTCACAGTGAGATGTCCAGTTTGCGAAAGGTTTAGCAACATTTCAACCAATGCTACAAAATTTCTGGGTTTAGCTGAGTCCAGGCATGCTGTTCTCCAAACAGTCTTTACATTTTGCAGTGACTTTGTAGTAAGGTTTTGTGTTATAGTGGCTTGGGTGATCTGTCAAAAAACCCCTTTATCAAAATGCCACTAAAAGAAAAATTGAAGAACTGTAGCCAGTGTATGTTACAGCCCTACACTGATACGAATAGATATTTGTCATCAACATGGACAAATTCCTGGAGTGTCAGTACTAAAATACTTTTACTTCTGAAAAAATTACAATGTTTTCTTCTGATTTGTTTATATCATATATATTATCTAGTAAGCTTATAGTCTGTCCTTCACTTTTGCTACTGTATACTGTAAACTGAGTTTACCCGAGTGCAGCCTTTATGTATTACTGTAAGAAAATACTAATAGTTTGTAGAGAATAGTAGTAATAACAACAACATTATTCCTGGAGGAAAAAGGAGATGTTTTCTTGAACTTGTAGACTTAAGAGATTGTATTCCTTGACCAATTGTCACTGATTCGCCTGGCTAAGCAATCAAAAAACTGCAACTCTGTCCTATAGTGATGACTTTTCATAATAATGCAATCCATGGTGTTTGATCCCAGATGAGAGAAAACTCATATTTTTCTACATACTCTTACTGATAATTGTGTCTTAAATATACACATATACATATATATATGTGTGTGTTACAATGTTTCTGCATTAAGTGTAAACTTTTAAATGCTTGTATTTGTAGTGCCTGTTTTGGACATAATTACAGTAGTCATTGAGTTACTTGTGTGTACCATGAGTCTTAACTCTGACTTGACTTAGTTTTTGTTCCATCTTTTGGTTGTTCTCTCTTGAATTTACTAGTCTGCATGAAGAATAAAACACACAATGCCAGACTGAGATACTTCTGATGATCCTAAGGTGGTGCTTTCCTTTTGTTCAAAATTCCAGTTATGGATACAGAATATTTTGGTAAATGCTGTCTTATTTGGTTCATATGTACTCCTCAGAGTAGCAAAGCCCAAAAGATTTGAAAGAGAAATTTGCACTGGGAGTGGCAAGTGAAATAAGAATGTTCATGGATTTAGAAAAGGGATAGAAAGTTTATGCTAGAGAAATTCCACTTTTGAAGCATAACTTTTAATCACTGTTAATGAATTTGGACTGCAACTCTGCATCTTGAAAAGATCAGAAGTAGCTGTCAAATCACACTTTCATGATAGTTCTTGGCATGAAGCAGGCATTTCTTCTGACATTCATTCAGAATAGCCAATGGATTATATCATACAAACGTTGCAGATGAAAGAGTGGTGATTTAAGCTACTTTTGTATAACTAATAATAACAAGTTAACCAAGTCACATGAAAATATTGTCACTATGCTTGGATTTAGTAAACCTAATTGTAATACTTCGTATAATTTTTTTTTACATGCTGAATTTAACTTTTATTGATGTACATTTTGTAAATTAATGCAACTTTTACAGTCAGTAAAAATTAAAATACATGTAAATAAAAAGAAAAGTAGGCTCATATTCATAAAAGATATCGTGGAAATAATCTGTTACATACCCAATGCCCTAACGCTTATTCAAAACTGAACAATGACTGGAATATATCCAAATGCAGACAAATGCTAAATACTGCCAGTATACTGCCAGTATAAAACCAGTCTCTCTTGCTAGTATTCAGTGTCCCTAAGGGAGTAGTGACCCGTACATTGCCATCCATAATAGCTACTTTCCCAGGAACAGAGGGGAAGAGAATGTTTGTACAACCAACTTTGGTAAGTTGAATTCCTTTTTCTTCCTATTTTGTTGTGGTTTAGTGGCAACCAATGGACCCAGAGAGAGGACTGTCTTTCTAATTGAGGTTTGAGAGGCAGAGGCAGAAGAGCAAGTGTTAACTCTCTACTCATCTGTTACACTAGCTTATTTCCTAGTTTGTTTTTACATTGTCCTTTCTGTCCGGCAGAGAGTTTCTTATTGTTCATTTGATGTTGCTGTAACTTACAACTCTTTATCAACTTGATTGGGGTATCATTATGGAACTCAGTTTGAGTTTGGTCCTTCTGAGCACTGAAACACGAGCCCTTACCACAACTGTCCAAGACCTGAGATTGTATGTGGGAGACAAGGAAGAAAAGGAGTCCAGGAAGTCTTAAATTAGGATTTTCCTCATCTCAAAACAAGGCCTACAAGACAAAAATACCCCCACAGTTCTTAGCTGAGGAGGATGTTTCTGATAGCAATCATCTGATTCAGACAAATTCTTAAATAAGGATAAGTGACATAACTCATTAAATAAGTAGTCTTCCCCTTTGACACAAGTTCCACATTCTCTCCAGAGTTCATGACCATGGGAAAGGAAGTAAAAATGTTCCTAGACTTTTATGGGCCAGACAGGCAGAATCTGAGCTATTCCAGAGGTGCCTTATCTCCCTCTTCCATCTCACAGTTCTGTCCTCCAGTTCATGAAGACAAAGAGATATTCACAGCATGTCTAGAAAGATTCAGGAGTTGCAGAAAACACCGTGTACAATGAGAACACTGTGGATGGGCAGGGCCTCCTTCATTACAAACTAATAGCAGGAAAGTGTTTTTTGTCCTTAATCAATAGATGCAACTGCATTAACTGGTAGAGGTGAATTGTAAGATTTTTCATGGTGCTCGTTTTCTGAATGATACCAGGCTTACATGGAAATTAGGAGCTAATCTCTGCCAAGCATATCAGTTCTGGGTTTGAACAAGAGCCTACCATAGAAATGCTACGTGCATAGCTCAAGCAGGGTGGTTCTCAGTGAGTCAGGCATTTCCGGTGTTTGGCAGCAACGGATTTTTATTGTGATTTTTAACTTAGACATTTTGGTTATTTCTGTGTGCTTATATCTCTTTCTCAAGAAGAATGGAATTCGTAACTAACACATATATTTAATAGTTTTGTATTAGAACCATTCCTGGTGATTATAATAATGATTAAGGAGATGTCCTGTTAAGCACTGTGCAAAATATAATTTAATGAGGGACTGAAGAATATAATATTAGAAAGGCAGAAGAAAAAAGAGAAGAGGTCAAATAAGTTTTCTTGTTTCAGTAGTGGAACAAGGAAAAGAACGTTTGTTGCATTAGTCTAATGGCATTGACTCCATGTTGCTGTGTTTCCTAATAGAATTGTTTATTCCCTTCGTTGCTGCTGTGTGATGTTGATGCATAGTTTAGTTGTATAACTTCTGTGTATATTGTTTGCTACTTTTTTTTTGCAAGAGAACTTACTTGTTTTCAAATATACTTCATTCTCAACTTCTGTCCCTTCTTGTGCTTACCTCTTTGGCAACTACAAAGTTTACTGTCTCTGGCCCGATTCTGTAAAGTACTGAGTTCCATTAACTCTATTAACTCAAGCCTTAGCTCCTTCCAGGATCAAACCTCATCTAACTGCAACATAAATGATCCAGATTAAAGACTGTAATACAACATTACATTTAACCGACAAGTCAGTCAAGTTGCAGTTGTAAAAATATTCTGCAATGTAGAATTCCTGATCTTTCTAGATTGATTATTTTAACTATTGATGTCCAGTTTGCACTAATGTAAGTTCATAATCTGCTTTCTGAGGTCACCTTATCATTCTCTTGCAATATCATTCTTTGCTCTGTTTATCAATAAAGAAATTGCATTCTTATGTATTTGACTTAAAAGTTGATAAACATGGACTGTAGATAGTGGAAGGAGCCGCCATTTCATTATTTTAAGTGTAGAGTAGAGAATTATCAAGAGAACATGTTTACATAGATACTCAAAAGGAACACTTGGACACATCAGCTATATTAGCAGAGTTAATTGTTAAGCATGACCCAACATCCCTTCAGTCTAATTACACCAATCCCTGAATTCTGTGAAAAAGCAAGAACTGAACAATACACAGCTGGAAGAAGGGCTTCAAATGCAGCTGTCTTGCTCCTTTTAACAGAGGATTAAAAAGATTCAAGAGATCATTATGGTAAACAGAAACCTTTTCCTCATGTAAACTGTGGGGACAGTCTGCTTGCTCTCTGCTTTCTCATGAGTGTTCAGAGATAATGAGAACATGTAAATCTTTTCTCCAAAAACCGTATGTAAGTTAAAAGCTGGCTTGTTACTGAATGTAACAACTTTGTTCCTGAATGCCATATCATTCATAGCTCAGTAAATTCAGTATTGCTCTACTAACTCTAACTGAAAGCAGAACCTATTATGTTGAAATATCGGAATAATTTTTTCTTTAGACTTAAACTGTTTTGTTTTAAGTTACTTTTTTGTTTCTATTTCAAATGCTTTCTATAGATTTTGTAAAGCTCTTTAAAAATTAAAAATACTGTGGTTTTTTTGTTGAATTCTTATTTCAAAAATACATTTCAACTGACTTATTACACGAGGTTTAGGACTAATATCTTTGAAAACACTTTGTGGACTGATCTGAATCACATGTATATATGTTTGATTTCTGACTTCTTTTTTAATGATATTTTCATTCAGTATGACTAGTTCCTGTTCATTGACATTTCTGTTTTTGCTTCTCTATAGAAAATCATATTAATATGACAAAATATACATTAGTCATTTAAAATATTGTTAACGAAACAAAGTATTCTGTTGCCAGGAAAAAAATGTTTAATTAATCTTCTATCTGTCAGCATTCTTTTGTTTTGAGACTTCTCTTTTTAGAGTATAAATACTTGGGTATTGTACAGATATCCGGTACTGAAATGGAACTGCTGGTGCAGTTTACAAAGAACTAGATTTTACTCAACAAGACCATTAATTAAGTCAAGGTAATAGTCAAAAAGTACGCTGGCCTTTAAAACATCCTCAAACCTAACATCTAGAGACATGAGTTGAATATAGGAATGATTGCAAGCATTTCACCTTCGTATGATGAGTAGCATTTTCTATCCAAGCTGTCTTAGTTTGTCATCTACTACATGTGACAGTATTTGGCAAGGTATTACAGCATCAACTGACATGCAGAACTGGTGCAACAAACAGGGGAGAATTACAAAAATGGAGCTGAAGGGCCCTTGCTCGTTTACATACCTGATGATAATCCTGAGAAAGAATATGCTGCGTAAGTGTGGTGGATTGTCCTTGGCTGATCGCCAGGTTCCTGGCAAGCCACTCTATCACTCCCCTCCTCAGCAGGACAAGGGGGAAGAGAATAAAATGGACAAAAACATGTGGGTCAAGATAAAGGCAGTTTAATAAAGCAAAAAGCGAAGGCTGTGTGCAAAAGCAAAGGAAAACAAAGATTTTATTCTCTGCTTCCAATCAGCAAGTGATGTCTGGCCACTTCCCAGGAAGTAGGGCTTCAGTATGCGTAGTGGTTGGTCCCAGAGACAAATGTCATATTAGTGAATGCCCCCACTCCTCCTCCTTTCCCTCAGCTTTTATTGCTGGGCTGACATCACAAGGTATGGAATATCCCCTTGCTCAATTTGGGTCAGCTATCCTGCCTATGTCCCCTCCCAAGATCCTGCCCAGCCCTGGGGCCCTGAGCCTACTTGGGGTGGTGGAGGGGGGGTGGTGGGGAGACAGCCTTGATGCTGTGTGAGCACTGCTCAGCAGTAGCCAAAACAGTGGTGTGTTATCAACACCTTTCTAGCTACAAATGCAACACACAGCACTATGAGAGCTACTATGGGGAAAATTAACTCCGTCTCAGCCAGACCCAAACCAATGTCTTCTCTTTTTCCCAAATCCTGCCTTAGAATATGATAGCTTGCATTTAACACTGGAAGTTTTTTTGAATCGCCCTCAATACAGAAATAAGATATCCTGTCTCCTGTGGGAAGACTGGCACTCTGCCCTCTACAATCTGGAATCCATCGCCGTTTCCTGGAACTTATGTAGTTAAAAAAGCACCAGGTCCAACATGACTTTACACCTTTGCTTGCCTGATGAGTTTTCTTGTCTGGCATGATCTTTTCATAGGTACTATTTTACTGTGATAGTGTACAACTGTTTTCTGGGATCCTTTCTACAGTAGGATACAATGATGACATGAAAAACACGGATAAGTTAATTTTTATTATATCCTAATAATACTGCATTTTAATACATTTCTGCTTTGATTATAGTATCTTAGGTACTGGTCTCTTACCAGCCAAACTATTTTAACTTAACCTTCACTTAATAATTGAAAAAAATCACATGCTGGTTCTCTTTAATTAACATCTGTATTTCCTCCTTGCTCAGAACTTTGTGGTAAAGTCACATTCGCAACTTAATAGATCATAATACCTTCCAGATACTGTGGTAAAATGAAAGACACTTGATAGCATAATTTATTATGCGAATACTCAGTTTTATTTTAAGTGAATATTTGGTGGTAATTTTGCTTTTATTCTGTGGTTGTTCAACCACAGTCAAATCTGATCCAGCTAAAAAGATGCTTTCAATGTGTTTTCTTTCCTAGGAAATGCTGCAGTTGAAACCTTTAAGACTACTTACTAAACCTTTTCCTTTTTAAAAAAATTAAGTAATAATTTGGAACAATTTTAGTATCATCTAGTATGTCTCATCTATGTAAACCGTTTTGAATTAGCATCTCTTTGCACTGAAGGACATAATCCCTTATTAGAAATGTATCAGCAGGGTGTGCAATTTCATAACTACTTAGTACCAACTAATAGAATAAGTCTTTCTAAAATAGGAATTTTGTTTTGTTTGGAGAAAAGTAATTCCATTTGCTTGAGATTTCAAAATTTGATATCCTTCTAGTCCTAAATGAAACTATCTGAATTATTAGTAAAAGAACCCAGCCCCCTCGTCTGGCACAAAGAATCAGTCATTTTAGAGTTCCTAGAGTCATACTTAAGAAATACAGGGCCCAAAAGCCCAAATGCTCTCACCTTTAATTCAGATTGTGTGTCCCTGCAAATTATTCAGTACTCTGGAAGACTTCACTTTTGTCCTTCCATGTGGTCCACAAATGGGCTTATCTGAATCCCATGTATTTAGGAAACCTAGGAATTTTTGTGCTAGTGGAGAACAATTTGTGTAACTTTGATTAGAAATCAGAGGTTTCTGAACAAGCATGGTTCTGTCAGAAGTTTGTCAGGGCCTTCCACCAGGTGTTTTTAATTTGATGATTTAGAAAAATCTAAAGCAGATGTCTGTAGGATTTTCTTCTGTTGAGTACGAAGATTAAACTTCAAACTTGTATGCAGAAGGCTGTATTTATTTCAGGTAGAGCTGACTCCCACTGTACTCATTTAATCACATTTTAAGATCTACTATTTGTCATCTAAATTGTATTTCTCTGATCCACCTTGTGCAAGGAGATAATGAAAGGCTGCACAATCCATGAGCACACGAGGAAATGAATCACATGAATCACAATTTCTCTTGTGCTTTTCCCTTCCTGTTGTGTGAGACTGTGGGACTACCCCACTGGTTTTTGTGGAGCAGGTTACACTCTGTTGTTTAAAAGGCCAAGTACTTTGGCTAGCAAATATCAAAACCTCACCCTCTATCATTTATATGGGGAGAGGGAGGAAGAAGAATAATGAATATTCAACTTGATGAAAGATCATATTGCTAGTTAGCTTATTCATGCAAAGTAATATTGTGCTTGTGGAGACAGTAAAATTATCTGTAGAGTATGGTTCCCTGCTAATAGTAGCAGAACCTGCCTTTGATCTGATATTCCATACTATAATTCCAGTGATCCAATGCTCCAATCAAGGTATTCTTTATTTTGCAGCTCAGACATGAAAAACACTTCTCTTGAAATAATTTCTTCATGCCTAGGAGCTAAGTGTATTGGATATAGTATCTTACCATCTAACATGTCAATCATGGTTCTGAACAATACATTACTTTCCTTGTAATTAAATAAAATGTGAGAACTAGCACTTTCCTATGTCTCCTTAAACATTCTCCTTATCTCCATAAGCATATCTCCTTAAGAGTCTCCTTATCTCCGTAAGCACAGTCAATAAAAAATCACAGCAATGTATGCGTTTCTCCAATAGTACAAGGAAAAAAGCATTCCAGAACTAAAGTAGCAAAGGAGTACATTCTATAGAAGACAGCCTTCATTTTTGACTGCTACTTGCTGCCAACCCAAGCTGGGGAACAGGTTTTAAAAAAACCCTGGATTACTGTCTGTATTCAAAGACCATATTTCAAAATGAAGTGACATTGGATAGTCCTTTTGATTGCTTTGTTACATGTTGGAAAGCATTAAGCCAATGTGAGTACCTTCAGCAACACACCTGCCTTTGTATGTGTCACGTTGTACTGGACATGGAAGTTATGCTTGATCCAGAAAAATAAACATCGTAGAAGAGAAAAGCTGATTTTCCACTGCTGGACTTTAGTTAAAGCTTACCCTAAAGGTGACCTCTAAAGACTTAGCAAAATATAAATTGGAAAAGGCAGGAAAGTTTCCATGCTGAAAGTATGTGATGGTGTACTCCCACCCCCCCACCCTGCAACCTGACCCATATCTCCTGCAACCCTGTTCAAGTGATAACAACCAGTGGTGGCCGTAATGGATGCGACTGGTCGTGATGGCTGTATCTGGCTCTGAATAGGTTGGGGGAGACAGATAACAACCCAATAGCCAAGGGCTGTCTTGCACATCTTGCTCAAACAGCTGAGGACTAGCTGAGCATGCACTAACCAAAATCGGCTAGTATGCAAATATGACTGTAAGTCAATCATCTTACTCCATAAATAGTGATGTTTTATATAAATAAAATATATTGCTGCTTCTCTAGTGTGAGCGAAGTGCATAACTATGACTCCTTCTGTGACAAACTACAGCTAATGTCTGTGTGAGTTACACGATTTTATAGGCATAGTTGGGCCTTTCTAAACACAATATAAAATATAAGGTCAATAGTAAAACTTGCTTTTCTAGATGAACATAATTATTCTTATAAGAAATAATATACATGCTATAGAAGTCTAAGCATAGATTTACAAAGGTTTGTTTATCTTTATTCAAATCCTAGCCTACATATACTACTTTGCAAAAAAGCAAACAGATGGATTTCAATGGGAGAAAAATACCTTTATAGAGCAAATCTATAATCAAACTCTGCTTGATATCACTAGTATTACTCCAAATCAGCATCAGTTAGTGAGGTCAAGATCACTTTTTATGCAGTGTGCATGCATTCAAATATGCAGTCTGCATATCCACTTCCAGACAAATTTTTGAGAATGGCAAGGAAGTACTAATTCAGAGCTGATTAGCCATTGCATGCGTAAGAGCTGATAAACTGAGCAGCAAATGTTGTAATACTGTATTTCAGGGTTTTTAGTCACCCAGTAACAAAGAAGCACATTGACACAAGGTGATACATCAGCCTCTTCTTTTTTTTCAGTGATTAAGCACAATTGGCCTTGTATCCTCTGACTTCTTTGTAATAAAATGCAAAACCAGTCTGAACTAGAAGAAAAACTCTGGGTCTAATTAACTGCTGATTTTTAGTAAAGCGTGATTAGTTCTAGTCGGTGGAATCTTTTATTGACTTTGCAAGGGCTGAGAAAGGAACTTTGTCACATCCATCAGAGTTAACATGAAGAAAGAGATTATTATCTCTTCAGACTTGGTTTGGTTTTGGCTTTCGCTCTTGTTTCCCAAACTTTTGTTTGAAGCTCAGATGGAAGAAGAGAACTGAATTAACTGAACAAAGGGAGGCCAATATTAAGTACAGAGAAGTGTGTGATTGCCAATGTTCCTGTCAGCTTGATTGTTGTAGGTGGTGGGAGCATAACTGAACATCTGAGAAGCTACTCCCACAGAGAGGATGCTAGTTCTGATTTTTTGTCACATGCTTCTGGATGGGAGAGGCTCTCAGAAGAGACGACAGATTCTGTTCCAGCACTTCAGAGAGCCCGTAGACGCACAAGGCTCCCTGCACAGAGGCCTGCATCTCACTGTTTCTCTTTGACAGTATGCATGTTCCTGATGGAGACATTTTGATATAAAAACTCCCTTGCTTCTGGAAGCTTCTAAGAAGCTATTTTATATTGTGAAAAATAGAAAAATAGATTTTACAGTATAAAAAGCACTTGAACTAACAGTCCACTTCAACGTGCCTAATAATATTTTATTGGACTCATGAGGGCATGTTACTGTGCATAGTAGTTGTCACACTCTCAGCATCCATGGAACATTCTTCAAAGCGTCATCTTTGTGGTTGAGAAATGTAACCGCCCTCTCCCTACCTTTCATGTCTGAGACTCATTTGTAGACACATATACTGACAGGATATGTAATCTGAGGCAGAATTTTCAGTCAGAGGATACCTCTGGATTATTTCTAAGAATAATTCAATTCCGTGATAGAAGGAAAAACATACATTAAACTGAAAAGGGAGAGAAGGGTGAAAGAATAACTGGAGAGAAGGAGATGGTAGTAATATAAAAATGTTTATCTTTCCGTTTCAAAAAGTATGATAAACCAGAAAATATTTGCTATTGCATACATTTTCTCAGCAATGAAGTATGGTATTCTGAAACATCGGAAGAAAAATATTTTTGTAAGTTTGTTACTTTCTTGTCATGATAGATTAGTTTTAGCCACGAATAGCTTTGTATGTTCACTTATTTAATATAGCAAATTTTGTACTAAGTTCTCATAATTTTGGCATTCCAGGCATGAAAGCATATGTCCTCAAACTGGAGACTGAATGGCACAAAGATTGTTAATAGTGCACAGGCACCTTCATTTAGACAATAGGGTAATAGATCTCTTGCCTGTTTTCTAGCAAACAGAGGCTTTCAGTAGTGTCCCAAATAAGGCTACTTCTCTTGCTTGTATTCACAGGTATCTGTATTTCAATTTGAAATGTACCTTTGTTTAAAAAATAGGAAAGCTGTTTTTTGAAACCAAGATAGTGACTTTATACGTAGATCTAACTGTAATGAAATGTATAGAAGAGTAAAGTCTTATCTCTCATATTGTATTTACAAGCAATGTATGTTATTTTCCTATTGATTTATTCAATTTAGTTCAAAATCATGAAGCTCTACAAATACTGAATATTATTCACACACTATTGGAACTAGCTTTGTTTCCATACTTGATAAATGCTTGAAGATTCTCATCATTGATACTGTGCATACTCATTTAATAACTTCTGATAGAAATAGTGGTGATAGCTCCACAAAATTGCTTTCTACAAATCTTCTCTGAAAATTAACACAAAAAAGTAAATTACTGTAACTGACCAAAAGTCATCCAAAACACAAGATACTGATGGGAAAACAAATAGTCAGAAGGCCACAGTAGAAATATTTTCCAAATAAAATAGCTTCATCCATCTCATGGGTGGGAAACTTGATAGGACTTTGAATTCCCAGATGTTCTTATTGTTTACCTGGCAGATTCATACCTACATTTCTAATATCTGTCTGGTAATTTTATTTTGTGAGTTATAAAGTAAATGGGCTGAGTATAGAGGGTAAAATCATTCAGACTAACAAAGGAATGATGAGAGAAGTGTTAACTAGCAGAAGAACATCCTGCCTTTTAAAGATTTAGATATATCTAGGAAAATATGGTAAAAAGTATTACCTCATATTTGACTGGTAAGAATTTATCAGTTTTTAACTTAATTTTTCTATTATATAAAATAAGATGGATGATACTGATAGACAGGATGTTTTTCTGTGCATAAAATCTAGGAGAGAGTGTCCTGCAGAATTTAAAACTGGTACAACAGAAGTGTCTTTTATTAGGTGAGGTAAACAACTTAAGAAAATGAACATTCATACATTCAGAAGTCATATATACTTTTATTTACTCTGACACAGAGATAAAATTATTTCGTATTATGAGCTGCATGGTAACATTTTCAATACAAAAGACGTCAAGAGTACAACAGTGATTCAATGCTGGCCCTACAAGTCATGAACCCTTTATGTTTCAGTCTGTGAACACAAAAAAGTTGTGAAACTGCATCCAGTTACATTTGCAAATGCATTCTACGGGAGGAAAGTGAATATTGAAAGATTTTTTCAGTCTAAGTCAAAGGAATTTATTTGTCCAATTCCCATTGTCTTATAATAAAACACTAAACAGCAATAACTAGAACCTGTAATATCTGATAAGTGTAGACATTAGATATGACTGATACAATGTACTGCAAACATGTTTACCTATTTTCCTATCTTAAATAGTAATAAAAGGAAATATCTTTCCTTGTAACTTCTTCACATCCTTGCATGTGTCCCTTTCCAGGAAGACACTTGTTTGGAAAGTCTACCAAAACAAGTTTTTGTGATTTAGTTACATTAACTTTTCAAGTTGTCTCTACATTTTATGGTGGCATAATATTTTTGCAGACTCAATAGATTTAGATAAAGGAGCTTAATAGCATATTTTCCCATTGAAGAGAGAAGTTAGTAAAGCTAAAATGAAAATATGAGAGATTAATAAAGAATCATTTATTTGTCTCTTATTTCATGCCTCCTCCCCCCCCCCCCAAAAAAAAAGAAAAAAACAAAACAACCAAAAAACCAACCCAAACTAGTAACTATTTATAGGAATATAGCAAATGGCTCACTTCAACCTATTTCTCCTTGCTTCAATTCTTTGACCTTCCTTACCAAACTTTAATTTCTGCACTGACTAGAACCTCTAAAATACAGTAAAAAAAAAAAAATCCAGAACATATACAGGCACTAGAGGGAGACATGAGCACATGAACTTAACCAGTGTATTATCATCATAATGTTTACATCTTGTGAGAAATTACTATATAGACCACATGAAACATTAGTTCTGAAGGAAGTCTTTAGATACAAACACTCTAAAGGTTTAAAGTATGATCAGTAATGATTTTGAGAGCTCTAAAAGGTATTTTAAGATCCACTCCAGATTTAAATCAAGTTGCTTACTACCTGGTTATATTTTCACTAACGTACCAGCAGTTAGAAGTGTTCTTTCAAATACACTACAGTACACTATTTGTAAACGCTAACACTTAGAAATATGCAGGGTAAAGAGAGCATATTATTGCAAGGTCCTTTTAAAAGCTCTCCTGTTTAAATCTTCCTGTATACCTATTTCTGTATACAAACTTATTTTTGGCCTAGGCACTACTTAAGAGATACAGACTGGTGCTAGACAAATATGTGACGTTCAGTTTGAGATTTTATCATGGAAGAAAAATTTTTATCTTCTTTTGCAGGGGATATTTAGAAGTGCAAGGTACAGGTTTTCATGTAGGTTTGTGATTTAATATAAAATGTCACCATCTGGTTTTTATTTTTATAAGCTTGTTTGGTAAAGTATAATAAATGTATTGTATTATTATTGTAATTATAACTATTTTTAGGTATTTAAGACATCACTATACATCCAACCATCTAACCTACTAATGTTTTAGACACATGTAACATACACTGTTTGTAAGAACCTAATCTTTATCTGGTAAAGCAATCAATTAAGGTGCAGACATTTTGTGACCTGTAATAGGATATTGAAAGATACGTACAATTTGTTTGTGCAAGCCATCTGTATAAAATCAAGATGTTTACCCAAAGGTATGCTCCAATCAGATATTCTTCTCAGCCATATTCAACTGTTGGGAGTAATATACTGCTTTCTCTGCTTTTTCTAATCCCACTGGCAACAGTTATTTTTGCATATAGAATATGGTTCATACACAGCCCTTTAAAAATGTAATGTGTTTATTTTCCAACATTATATACTTTCTACTGTAGTTAGTTGATGTTTTTCAGGGTAACAAAAATATATTTTGTTGATACTCATGTTAAATTTTTTTTATAAGACAGTGTTGGTGTGCAGCATTGCCTAATGAAACAGTGTGGCTTGGGAACTATGCACTTTAAAGAGAAATTTAACTCTTACTGCTAGGTCTGTGTCCAGCTTTGGATAATTCCTTAATGCTTTCTCAGAGAAGATTGTCATAATACTTCTGGCTTTACTTCCAAGAAAGCAATTTCTATGTTCACTCTGGATAATAGAATCATAGAATCATTAAGGTTAGAAGAGACCTCAAGGATCATGAAGTCCAACCTCAACCCAACACCACCTAACTCACTAAACCATGTCCCTAAGCACCACATCTACACGTTTCTTGAACACCTCCAGGGATGGTGACTCCCCCACTTCCCTGGGCAGCCTGTTCCAATGCCTGATCACTCTTTCAGTGAAGAAATTTTTTCTAATATCTAGCCTAAACC
>NW_010126257.1:0-410 GCF_000699245.1 Pterocles gutturalis
ATCGGACGCCCTTCCACACGTGTACATGGGCTGCTGGTCCCTCATCCCTTCCCTTCCCAGATGGGGGCTCTGGCTGCCAGCTCCCCTGCACCCCTGCACCCCTGCCTGCACCCCTGCCTGCATCCCTGCCTGCATCCCTGCCACCTCCTGCAACCCTGCCTGCATCCCTGCCTGCACCTTCACGGTCTCTTGCTCTCTTGCAGCCCTGCACATGGGGGGTTACAAGAGCTCCTCGCTGCCCGCCTCTGGCAGGAGCACCCTGACCCGGGTGAGTGCGCAGGCAGCTGCCTGCACCCTGCCGGGGTCACACAGCCTCGGCTGGGGCCCTGGGGGTGACATGCTGTCCCCTGTCCCCTTGCAGCTGCAGTCGGCAGAGTTCAGCTCAGCAGGCAGCGAGAAGGGCAGCCCAG
>NW_010126258.1:0-1829 GCF_000699245.1 Pterocles gutturalis
TTTTTTTTAATTTTTAATTTTTATTTTTTTTTTTTTAAAGATTGTAAAAAGTCATTTTTAGCTGCCACCCATGACTTTGCCACATAGCTGAACTATGTTTACTGGAAAAATTCAGAGGCCTAAAGTTGAAAATAAATTCACTTCTGATGTTTTAATTAAAATGTTTGCCACATGAACTTCTCTGATGCCTTAAAAGTGAACTTCTTTGAAGAACTTTTGTGCTGTTTTATCACAGGCTTACACCACAATCGTTAATCACTACTTCATTTGGATGATTTCTGGTGTAAAAAAAAAAAAAAAAAGCACAAACCTGGTGTACAATGATATCACTCCTTTATGTGTCTCCTTTCTGCTGCACTCTGCATTCTCCCGAACCCTGCACTGTTTAAAAAAGACAAAGGTTTCACAGGAAATCAGGACCATCCATAATTTTTCAATGTTTGGGGGTTGTTTATTTAGCTTTCTTGGTTTTTTTTTACGGAACTTTTTGTAACAGACCCGTAGCTGACTGTACTTTTTAAACTGGAATGACCTCCGTCGTGTATCGTGGCTGTCAGTGCCAAATCCATCCAGACAAACGTGGACTTTTTTGGGTTATTTTTAATTTTTTTTTTCTTTTTTTACTTTGCACTAAATAGTTTGCAAACGCAGCACTGCAAGACACGTTGCAAACTGCAGCAGAATTCAAGTTTTAACCAAAAAGGAGGGATTTTATTTTATTTTATTTTTTTTTTCTTTTCTGGGCAAAAAAATAAAAATGCACATTTTGGTCAAGCGTTTCTTAAAGGGTTGAAACGAACGATCCAGCGTATCACAGCGGGGAACCGCCGCGCGCGTTTCCTTCGTGAGAACGACTGAGGCTTAGCTACGTGGAAAAGCCTGAGAAGTCACTTTGGAACTGAATCGCCTCCGTTCCATTTTGTCCGAGTAAAGTTTTGCTCTAAAGAAGAGGTCACGTGTACATGTTAAGAAAGTTTGCAAGTTTCTTCATAAATGCAATCTGTTTGTGTTCTAGATTACTTAGTCCGTGCACTCATCGCTTCATTGTCTCCAGACGGAAAGCTTCACTAAATGGTAGATTTTACTGTTAAAGACCCTACAATAAGATTGTTTTATCTGTACATTTTTTCATATATTTAACTGTATAAAAAAATGTTCATTTTACACAATATTTAATTAAAGTATTTCTTGTCTGTGAATTTCTTTTTTTTTTTTTTTTTTTTTTAGCGATTTTATCTGGTTTGATTATTAAAAAAAAGTGACTGAACACAAAACAAAAATACGCAACACTGGGGGTTTCATTTCTAAATGTCAGAATTTGAAAGTATGTCTTGGTTCAGAAAAAGCACCAAACTTGCCGGGGGCTTTTTCCGTGCCCCAGGGTAGTCCAGGCAGCCCCTGAGGATGATGATGAGGAAGACCTCAGCTCCACAGCCTGGCAGCGACTTGTTGCTTAGCCTTGGTGAAGTATTTAACCGAAACTGTGCTTTAGACACCTTTCTATAAAGTGAAGGTAACAGTAGAGTGCTTTTATTTTTTTTTCTATTTTAAAATAATATTGTAAAATATCCGTAAACAGGAAAATTTATTTTAAGCACAGCACGACCCAAGTTTTCCATGCAGCGGTTTGACACCAAAGGTGGATGTACTCATCTTTTAAATGCTGCTAAGGAAGCAAATGCTTTTGCCCGTTACAATACTGAATGCAAAGATTCCAGCCTCTGGCCCGCAGGATGTGCAATGTCCATATAACGTACCTGGAACACAAATAACCCGAGGTGGGCACGGCTCGGCCGGCCGGGCAGAGGGGGGGGGGAGGGGGGCGGGTG
>NW_010126258.1:1860-13675 GCF_000699245.1 Pterocles gutturalis
TGCTCAGCCCATGGTACAGGTTGGGGTTTCCTTTCTTCTCCAGTATTTCCAGAGTCTGATGAAAACAGATGTTAAAAATACAGAACATTTTGGATTATTATTTATTATTATTATTCTTCATTGACAATTGTTCCGCTTTGAGTACGTATCCATGCATCATGTTTAATTGGTGGCACAATCAGTGCATCCCACTAAAAACTAAGACGGTTTATAGGGATGAAAGCCTGCACGATGCCTACTGGCGCTTTTTCCTTTTTTGCTTTATTTCAGAGGTTTGAATAATGAGCATCTAAATGGTTCATCTCACTTTCAGTGCAAATAATACAAAAGGAGAAAACCCCGCACATTTTATGCTAGGAACGCCAAGTCCTAGAGCAACCCACCGCCTCCGCCACGTCCCCATCTGTAATGTGGCGATAGCCCCGGCGAGGAAATGCGCTGGGTCAGCCTACAGCGAGTTTAGACCCAGGAAGATGATAAAAACTCCTTCATCAAAATGAAGGACCAGAGTCTCTAAGAGTAGATGCCAATTACGGCAGAGCGGCTTTTTAAAGTCTTTCAAGCTTTTAAAGATTATTCAAAGCACTTGAAATAGGCTTCAATCTAATGCCTCATTTCATTGCATTAAACAGCCTAGTTAATAAAGAATCAATATATTCAAAGGGCAAGGTTATCTTTTGTCTATAAGGGGTGGTGTCATTCTGAACCTTTTATGGTTCAAATGCTGAAAAAGACCTCATGAAATCCATACTCATCAAGTGGGTCAACTAGAGCAATAAAGAGGCCTCGGGAAGAATGGCTCCACTCCTTTAAAACAACTATAAGTCTTATCTCCCCGCATAGTGCTCGCCAGGCTCCGCCACAAAATGTCAATTTCTCATCAAGACAAGAGGCCTTGATGATAATTTTTTTTTTTTTTTTTTTTCCGAGAGAATACATACAATTAGGAGAATGCAGAAAGGTCCCCATCAGTGATTTGTAGCTTATTATGTCACCGGCAAGCTGCGATCCGCCGCCGAGCAGATAATAAGGGCTGTTGATAACTAAAGTGTCAATACGCCAAAGAACGATTTTTTGAATGTGAGCCCTTGTGCTTTTTTTTTCTTTTTTTTTTTTTTTCTTTTTTTCCCCCCTCCCCGTGCAGATCGCGGGGCTGATAACAGTGCATCTGCCAACCGACACTGCCTGTTGGACCTCACAATTAATGCCGCGAATAAATAGCACAAAAGAGTTTGGATTCTTTATCCTCTTTGAGACAATTCCCTGTTTTACCCTTCAAGGAGTTCTTTTATGTGCGAATAAGGTTGCTTTTAATGAAATTTAAACTCATCAGAGGAAATCAAAACCCTCAAATCAGATTACAAATTGATTTTTTTTTGGTCACTTGTCATTAGACAATGTGCTGCCTTAAGTTTTACAGGAAAAGGCAGAGAAAGCACCCAATGTGGAGTCAGAGTATGCAAACAAACTCTACAGACAGCATATGAAGGAGGAATGTTCTCAAAGTCCCACAAGCAATAAAAAGTTTTAAAAAGTGGGTGTGTATTGCTTAAAAAGTGATCATTATCTTTACTCTGATACTTCATCAAATACTAACATTTTAAACAAGATTTTAAATCATATTAGAACTGTAAATTGTAGAAATTACATAATTAAACCCAAGCTCTCTCTTTTTCTCACATATAATGCTAAATTTCACTGTTACATACCAGAAATCAAATCTTATTTCTCAGCGCTCAGGTCAGAACTAACCGATGGAGGATCTGAGCCCTGCCTGTCTGGTTCCCCATTGCAGCCGGTGACATCGCTGGGGCAGTTGGGCCAGTTGGGATGTGATGCCAGCGAGAGAGGTATATAGTCAGGGTTTTTTTGATTTCTTACACATTCAAATAAATTAACAGTTGTACTGTAATGGTTTTGTTTCCTCTTTGACTTTGTACAATGAAAGGACATTGTGAAAAAAAGGGTGCAGTTAATCCATCACAAAATTTTTGGTGCTCACAAAGTTTTTAGAGGATTTCAGTTGTTACGAGATTTTTTTTTTTTTTTTGCATTTACCTTGAGATAAACGAAACTGTTGGAAAAAATGACTTTGTAACAAAAGGCACCAAGTACCCCCAGAACAGACCAAGTGGGGGGGGCGAGGGTGCAAGGTATCTGAAAGCTACTCCGCTCCTACCAGGCAAAAGCCACAGATTGCTTATTGTGGAAAATCTTAAAAAAAAAAAAAATCCAGCTGAGAAAAGGAAATTGAGGCTGGAATTGGTCTGTATAATACCATCAACAAACGTTAAAGCTGCCCTGCATCTCTGATGAAACCTAGGATGGAGACACCAAGGGGAAGACGGAGAGAAGAAAGGAGGAAGACGTGCAAAAAATCTGTACAATGAAACCCAATAAAGTTGCACTGAATGATCTCTGTCCTTGCCCTGTGCAGTTCTGTCCTGGGAGCGAGTGTTGGGTGGGGGGCCTGGGGGCCAGCACAATGCTGCAGCCAAGGTGCAGGGTGCTGGGGGCAATGCGCTGAGCCGTTCCTTGGGAGGTGGGGGACAGCACGGGGACGTGGCGTCACCTCTCAAGCCACCCCCAGTGCCTCCGGTCGGTGGGGTGGGATGCTCTGGATCTCCACTGAGGTTTGCAAAGGACCCCCGTGTGGACCAGTTCTGCTGCAGCCCCCTTCTCCATCCTCCAGGTCCAGTCCCAAGGTAAAAAACAAAAAAAAAAGCCCCCAAAAAGCAAAAACAAAAGAAAAAAAAAAAAGAAAGAAAAGGAAATAATTGCTGTGGGTTTTGCTCTGCAGACACAAAAGTCCTTTGAAACTGTGATGAGTAGAAACAATAATAATAAACAAACAATCCTCATAACCATCTCACAAGGCTATTAGGGCAGACCAAGTGTAGCTAGATGAAAAAATGAAAATAAAAGCTAAAGAAGGAAGGAGCCATTCCACAGAGTGGAAGTTCATTCCACGGTGCTTCTCCATCTCTCTGGTTGATCAATGTGGCTCATCTCAGAGCAAGTCCTGAACCCAACAGACGCTCCAATATCCAAAGTATCTGTCAAAGGACATCCAAGATTTCTCCCCAACTACCCCCTCACTTACTTCAGCCCTTAAGACACAGCCCGGACAAACCAGCAAGGACCGAGCGGTGGGTAGGGAGCAGCCAGAGGCTCTGATGGACCAAGGGGTGAGGCCAGGTCCATGGCTGAGGATCATCGCCCACCGCCTCCGTACAAATCCCCGGAGCTGTGTGGCTTGGCAGAAAAGGGGTGGGCATGGGAGCAGGGGCTCAACGCAAAGCGACTTTGTACTTTCAGACACCTATTTAGACAAACAAAACAAATTAATTTGGAAGAAAAATTTCTCTAAATGTACCCAGCATGTAGCACAGCCTAAAATGGGAACAGCACTTGGGTAGATCTTGGGATAAATGTTACTTTGTACCTTCAGACACCTATTTAGACAAATAAAACAAATTAATTTGGAAGAAAAATTTCCAAAATGTACCCAGCATGTAGCACAGCCTAAAATGGGAACAGCACTTGGGTAGATCTTGGGATAAATGTTAGAACAAGACCATGGGGCACAGCCTGCCCGTGCTATGCAGGCTGAGCAGCTTTGGATGGGCTCAGGGCTTCTCTCCTACCTGGAAATCCATGAAAGAGAAATCATAGGTGCTTTGCAAAATAAAGAATTCCTCGTTAACACCTTTCTTTCCAAGTTTTAAGGACGTTGAAAGGGCATCAATGCTGAAACACAACCTACAAGGTCCATCCAGCCAATGTGCTGCTCCTGCTGAGGAGGATGAGGAGCTGTCAGGGGAAGAGCTGGAATAAAATCTGTGTCCTCCTGTGCTGAAGGTTTTGAGGCAAGCCACTGGATACAAAACCCATTGGTTCAATGACCCGAGGGGAGTAGGAAAGGAAGAAAGTCTGCAGAGAAGGGTAAAACAGGGTTATCGGGAGAATTGGTGCTAGGGCACAGCCCCAGAGCTTGTTCTGCATCAGAAAACAGGAGAGGGTGGAGGAAGCATGAAGGTTGAGTGTTGTCTGCAAGGAGACACGGCAAGGGCTTGCAGAAACACTGAATAAATCTTGTCTGTTGAATGGGGAAGGAGGAAAATAGAAGAAACTTCTGGATTTTGTAGAAGCCTTTCAGAAAGTCCTGCTGTTTATCAAAACATGAAAAGAAATGAGCGGTACGGTAAAAGTGCCTTTTAGTTTTCAGCTCTAGCCCAGTATTTACTGGCTCACCCTTGCTGAAATATCGTTGAGGACTGGCTCTTTTACAGGGGTCTAAGCCAAGCCCCCCTTGCCCACCTTAGTCCCTGCTCCAGAGCTGGATGTCCCTGGCTGGGGACTTCGAGACCCTTCAATGGCTCAGCCCTGAGGGGTATCTGGCCTGAGCACGGGGAAAATACAGACCGAGAGTAGCATTTTTAAGAGTTAAATGGTGGCCTGAAAAACCCTCTTTACGGTATTGCGTACAAAGATGTCCAAAATGCTCTGCTTTCGATAGTTGCAAAATACCACAACCAAGAAACTGGAATAACTCAAAAAGTAATAAATATATATAGTAGAGCAATTAGCTACACATTTACATTATTGATGTAAATGCAGAAATCTGCGAGAAACCTTTTTTTTTTTTTTTTTTTTAATTAGCCTGGCAAGCAGTTAACAGAAGCAAATCATCCGCTCATGGTCTTGGAGACAGGGATTTCAGCAATGGCAGAGAGTTGGGCTGTGTTTTGTTTTTTTTTTTTTTTTTTTCTTTTAATTTCAATGTATTCAGCTGGTTCAGGTCAATGACTAATTCACTCAAAACAGAAAACACGACTGGGAGTTGGAAGAGCAGAAAATGTGTTTTCCTCTCCCTATCTTTGAATAAGAGATTGGAAAGGATAAGAGCTGCTGGTTTTTAGTATCTTGAAGGACGTGATGATCAGAAACAATCTATTCCATTTTTTGGCTATAGATAATAACTCCCTTGCATATTAATTTAACAGAATTTATTAACTTCAGGTGCAGACCATGGGTGGAGAACTGTGCACCTTTTTGCATCCAGCACTATTTTGGTGGCTCTGTTTAGCTGATGAATTTAGTGCTGTTCTCACTGTGCTGTTACTGGACTCTCATTTCCATCCAAAAAGAACTTGACAACACATCTAATAAAAAGGAAACGCAACACTCAGCATTTTCATCCCTATAAAGATATAAAACACACAATCAAACTACAAAATATAATTGCATACACAAATGTAAACAGGTTAAATAACACTGGAGAGCTCCCTGATTAGCCAAAGGAAGTGGATATTTGGTAAAACCCTTAGACATGAAGAACAATAGTTGAAATTTGTTGATAATGAGAATAATCTCTCCTTAGGAGGACGAGCAGACATTCTGTGGAAAAAAAAAAAAAAGATCAGATAGCAATATTTCCCTAATTTTTAGTGAAAATCATATTTGAAAGCCATCCTGGATGAGTTTTAGACTGAATTTTCTTTAAATTTTGAGGGAAACAGGCCTGTAGCTTTCTCAAAAAATTTTTTTATCCTTCAGGTAAAGTTTTGGGTTCCTTTTAATTTCCTTTTTCCTTCCTTTTCTTCCCCTTGCTGTCCCCCTGAAGTGGGGGTTTGGGCTGGGAGCCCAGGGCAGGGGTGGGGAGTGATGGGAGGAGGCAGCAAATCTGAATGTATTCAGAAATATCCTATGAGCCTCAGCCTTTTTGTTTTTCCTCTCCTTTCCCAGAAATCCACCCTTCTTTTTCCCCCACTTGACCCATATCTTCCCTAACTGGGATTTAGCCATTACCCTCCTCACGCTCCCTGTTAGCAAGGCTGCGCGCACGCCTGCCTTCCCGCAGACCCCCGGTGCCTCTCCCTGTCGCTGGCTTCCGTGCTTGACCTGGCAGGGAACATGGAAACAATAAAATTTGGGATCAATACAGCTGTTTCCAGCAGTCCCTCCAGGGCTCTCCCAAAGTTGCTGGAGGAAAAAGCAACGTTGGCCAACTTTGTCCTGGGACGGGGCACCTCTCTCTGCAATATTTTGCCAGCACCAGGTGATGTAAAGGAGATTCAATATTTTTGTACGTATTTTTTTCGGTACATATTTACTGGCCATATACTTCTGCAGCCTACAGTAACTAACCTAACATAACTTTTTTTTTTTTCCTCTTAGCTCCATCTTTAACAAAAAACTTGGGGGTTATGTTGTGCTAAAGGGGAACACGGCTGCTTGGTGCCGCTGCCAGGATGGTTCGGTTCAGGCTGGGCTGGCGAGGCAGCAGCTCTCTAAAATGACATTGGCTGAACGTCCTGAAATTCTGCTTTTTTTAGGCTGCATTTTGCTGTCTCAGTAAAGCTAACCTGGCCTTTATTTGCAGCGAAAGGCTGAGACCCAGCCCAATTCCCGGCCGAGCGCAGGAGCCCCCAGAGCATCCCGTCGCCGGTGGCAGGCAGGTGACGTTTGATGTTTTAAACAAGTCAGATCCACTCGCCTTTGGCCAGCCCCTGCCCACCAGCCCCGCTCGGCAGCTCTCAGCTCCGTTCTTTGAAACGTGGGAAGTGGGTCACGCAGAGCCTCGGATACCGCCCCGGCGAGGTACAGGCATGGCAATTAGTAAAATCAAGGTGTATTTCCTACATCATGCAGCTGGGGGCATTTTGCAACTCATTTTCCCGGAGAAAACTTGTTATTTAATTGCCTTGGCTGCTTGCTGGATCAGATTCAAAATGAGGGGGAATAGCAGGTCCTGCCAGATATATTCAATCATATTCCTGCTTTTTTTTTTTTTTCCCTGAACGGATTGGACATGCCAGTAAGCGGTGAAGCAGTTAAACACGGCCACGCGAATGCCAGCAACGCTGCGGTCTCAAAGTTAACTCCCCACCAAGATGAATGAGGGAAGCAGGCGTCTCCCTCGATGCTTCTCTCTGTCCCTGCGGCGGGTTTAAGGGGAAGATCATCCCCAATGGTTTGGCCAGTTGCTAGGAGCTGGATATTTCCTATTTGTGCTGCTAAGCCAAGAATAACATCTCATGGAGCCCTCCCCCAAATAAACAAATAATAAGAAAAAAAAGGCTGCTGAAATTCAGAACGATGGGGAGGTGAGGCCAAGCCTTGCATCATGAGAGGTTGGAGCTGGTGGGGGTGCTGGAGGTGATGGGACATGGTGGAGATGGGACACGGTGAAGATGGGACATGGTGGTGATGGGACACGGTGGAGATGGGACATGGTGGAGATGGGACACGGTGAAGATGGGACATGGTGGTGATGGGACACAGTGGAGATGGGACATGGTGGAGATGGGACACGGTGAAGATGGGACATGGTGGTGATGGGACACGGTGGAGATGGGACATGGTGGAGATGGGACATGGTGGAGATGGGACATGATGAAGATGGGACATGGTGGAGATGGGAAAGGGTGGAGGAGATGGGACATGGGGGAGATGGGACACAGTGGTGCTGTCACACCAACCCTGTCCCCACCCGAGGAGACAAACAGGGTATTTCCAGATGCTACATCCTTGTGCCCAAGTAAAACTGGGTGGAGAAGGGAAAAAAGATCTGTCTAAATGAGTCCAGTACTGATTATGAAGTTCCTAAGAGGCAATCTAATTTAGCTATATAAAATCATGAAAGGGAAAGAATTAATTGATACTAATGAGTTATACGAGATAGCATCATAATTAATTCCTAAATAGAAAGAGGACATAGGCTGGAGCGAGGGGGGGAAATCAGACTGGCCTAAATATCATAATAGATTACAGAGGGTATCTGAAATGAGAAACAAACTGCCAAAGTCAGAGTGGGACAGAGTTAGGAAATCCTTGCCAACGCCAATAAAAGCCGTTTCCACACTGTCGTGACCATCTTGAAGGCTGGGATGCGAGGGTTTACACCAGGGATGCCAGGAGCACAAACACCAGCCACTTGGGTGGTTGCTAAAGTAAATACTCTGATTTAATTTGATTTTTTTTCCCCCCTAAATAACATTGCTGAGTACCCCAGTGCATAATCCCCACAGCCTTGCGGTGCGTTACCTTACGACTCTGATAAGGCTCCGTCGACTTAAACAAAGAGTTTGGATGTGGTACTCGCAGCAAAGCTGCTTTTTTCTGCTCCAGTTTGGACCCACTTGCTCCTCTGGTGCATAAATCACAGGTGACCACTCATACACTGGAAAACAAAAAGCTTTGGTGAATCACAGAAACAACAGATTCTATAGGGAAAGGACATCCTTTTTTTGGAAATCCCATAAAATCATCATCGTGTGTTGATTCCACCTTCACAAACACAAATCGGAGCCCCCTGCGGCCTTCCTCCTGAACACTGATATTTAAAGTTTTGTTTGGTTTTTGTTCTCCATTTTAGGCTTAGTTTTAAAAGAAACTTGGTTGGCAGAAATTAAATTTCAGTTACGTTACTGCCTGGTGGAGCCCAAATTATGCCCATTTATCAATGCTGGTCACTTCTATAGAGGGGAAATAACGGATAACTATTTGGAAATTAATTGTTGTGCTCAGTGAGAGAAAAAAATAATTAATAACTGGGGGTCCTGGTTAATAACATCTCTAAGGGCATTTTATAAACAGGCAGCTTGGCCCAAGCTGTTTTACAGCGAGGCAGCTGAGCATCTTCTGGAAAGAAGAGAAGTGCTGAGCATCCTGATAAATGGCAAAGGACTAGTTTGGGATTAAGGTAATTGTTTTATGTTAGTCAGGGACTTTGGCGTACACTGAGCATCTCATGTCAACACGAGCCCAACATCTTGCATTGTAAGTGTCAACCAAGGAGCCGCAATCAGCATCCGGACCCACTTGATCCCCCGCATCAAGGCCGTTCACAGAAATAGGAATTATTTAGCTAATATGGTTCAATGTGAAATAATTGTTTGGAATCAAATGATTTTCTATAGCAGACAGGCTAGCTGGGCTACAATCAACCTATTAATAAAATGGCAAATTAATAAACATGATTTAGTGGGTTGGGTGGTGTTGGGTTGATGGTTGGACTTATGATCCTTGAGGTCTTTTCCAACCTGAATGATTCTACGAAAATCCACCGTCTCCTAATGCAGCCGGGGCTGTACGTCCAACCAGGCAGTTAGGTGGGATGCAGGACCACAAAAAGATGGAGAAATAGAGAAATAGGTTTTCTTCAAACCCCTTCTGCTAGGGGCTGCATGCATACCATCTGCCACCTCCTCTTCCAGCACATCAGTCTGGACAATGCCAGGCTCAAAAAAAACAAAACAAAACAAAACAAAACAAAACCCAAAAACAAAAAAAAAAGGGGGGGAAAAGGAAGGAAGGAGAAGTCCCTCCGCTGGCTGCCTGCTCCCCGTGTCCCTCTCTCAATTACACCGGAGCCGTTTGCCGCCGGTACAAAACACCCACCACGCTCTTGCAAGATTCATTGTCCTGAGGTCAGCTGGAACTTATTGTCCTCGTTGCCTTGGAACAAGACAAAACTGACATGTGTAAGATTTGCTGTTAAATAATCCAAACCAGGAGCAGGATGGAGCCACGCAGGGAAATGGAAACGTTCGGGCTCCCCGGTAGAAAATCAGGAATTTAGAACCCAGGTGCGGATGCTCGCTGGCCCGGCACGCCCTGGGTCTGCTATCGATTGCTTCTCCTAACATTTAACTTCATCCTTTAAATACTGCATATACCGGAAAGTTTCAAAACCAGTTCTCACCTGCTAATCTTTCCCCAGTATAAATAAATTAAACATTAAATGGAAATAATCTTTGGATGTCCAGCTATCTTTCTGGGGGTTTTTTCCTCCCGGTTTAGTGCTGCCACCAGTACCTCTTCCCCATCAAAATGCATTTGCAGTGATGTATGTACCCAATGAGATGGAGGCGTAAAACTATTTTTAAAAATTTACACCTCAAATTTGTCAGACACGGGAGGCAGCACATTAAAAACAATTCGAAGAAGAAAAATATTGGGGATGAAGAAAAGATTCCATGTTTCACAGCTCCCCTCCGCAGCCCTGCTCGCAGGTGGAAAAGCCGCTCGGACGCACGCACAGAGCTCTCCCCGAATGAGCTGCTGATAAATCTAATCCTGAAGGATGGGAAATGAGGTAAAAGAAATTTTGATGAAAATTATGTACATGTACTTTGACAAGCTCATAAACACTGCAGCCACGATAAGTTTTCTTATTTTTTTTTTTTTTTTTAAGACCTGACACAACTGTATAAGCCCAAACTCTAATTTTTACAGCCCTGGGTTTGGAGATCTGTCATTGGGAGATATAATGGAAAGAATAATTGCTTGGTGGCTGCACAAACAGGAGATGTGTTGTCAGGCTGCAGTTTGGAGGCTACATCTGGCTTCGGAAATGATTGATGCTGTCTCTGTGTGTGATTTGGGAAACCATTTTTATTTTTTATTTTTTTCCCCCCCCCGCTAATGCAACCGCCATGCTGAACCTTCGCGCAGCCGTGGCAATTAAATCCATATTAATGAAAAACTTTTTTTTTTTTTTTATTTATTCCTTTTTGCATCTCGGCGGTGCGGCCAGGCGAAGGTAAGCATGTGATTCCAATTTGAAATGAAAAGTCATGTCTGAATAACAGAACAGCATTCTCATTTCCTAATACTCTGCTTTTTACTACTTTGCATTCAACTGTGAAAAGTCTTTTAAAACTCTGAACAGCAGTAAAACTTGAATGAATTTTTGACCCATTATTGCATAGCGGGTGCGCTTTCCAAGTTGGAGAGACTGCCAAGTTCTCCCCACCTAATATTTCCACTTTAATTGTGCCACTTGAGAAATTTACGTGCCTCAAAATATGGCATGAATCTTACGCTTATTGCAGTATCATTAGCAGCAACATTTAAGCAACATCTGTGTGCTATAGAACTAATTGAAGTAGCAGAAGTGGCAGCTGTAAATCCACAGGAAGATGGCAGTTTGCACCCAGCACTGCTGAGTTAGCGGGTAACTGTCAGCCTGTTCCTGCAATCTGCTCTCGAGGACTACGGTACAGGCACACAATGTCCAAAAAAATACAGCGAGTAGGCTAATGATCCTATTAACCACTTTGCTGCACCAATTTGGCTGTTTTTCCACTTTCCTTGTTGGATTTCATTATATATTTCACCGTTCCAGTAAAAAGTCCAGTACGAGATGCGTTCGCTTTTAAGCCGCTTGCTTCAGGGAGTGATGCCCCTTCTCAGGTCGAATTAACGTGCAAAAAAATATTTTTTTTCCTTTTAAATTCCATATTTTTCTCTGTCTTTTTCATTGTTTAATTTTTCTTCATCACGCATGCCTTAGTGAAAAAGAACTTTTCCCAACTGTTAAGGCTGGTATTTAACGCAATGACATTTTCCTCCCCGGGATGTAACATTTTCAATAATCAATAAAGCTGGGGGGACGAGGAGGAGGAGGAGGAAAAAGGCTGAAGTCTTTTTTAGGTGCGCGAGTTAAAGCACATCTTCATCCGAGCCAGGGCTGCAGCACACGTGGTTTGCAGCACACCGGCACCACCGCTGATTTAACTAATTAGTGATTCCGGGAGGAGGAGGATGTTTGAAGCAGCATGTCCTGGTATTACCGCGTAATCCAGGCACCGGGGTTCAGAGATGGAGCATCGCCGCTATTCCCGTCTTCTTCTTGGGTGGGGAAAAGCAGGTTTAGAAACCTTAGAAATTAACACGGGAAAGATAATAAAAGCTCAATATAAATAAAAGCTCAACGTTAAATATAAATCCTTTGGCGCAGCGGGTTTTTTCCAGACCACCAGCCATGCCCAGCGCATCCCACGGCGGTCCCCAGCCGTGCCACAGG
>NW_010126258.1:13700-25777 GCF_000699245.1 Pterocles gutturalis
GTGGTGTGTTTGCCAACAGCCCCACTTCATTAGACACCCGGCACGTCCGCCATGTGACAGCCCGGGAGCCGCCGGTATTTGTTGTCTTAATGCACAAGTACTCAGGGACTGAACTGATCAGGAAAAAACTGTTCGGAATCGGCTGAACTACACGCTTAGGGTGGCACCGACCGGCGCAATATTGAAAATCAATAGTCACGTGGCGGTTTAAAGGTTAGAGGTCTCCTGAATTAACTTTCTAGTACTAAATTACCAGCCCTTGGGTTTTTTTCCTTGTTATTTATTTATTTATCTATTTATTTCCTGTTTTGTAATGACCAGAGAGATGCGTCAGCTTCAAAGACGCACAGCTTGCGCCCGGTTTGTGCTCGGAGTGAGAAGAGAAAAGCAACCCTTTTAATAGTCGGTGTGAGGATTCAGATGGGAAGGTGTTTCTAATGAGCAATTGGGAAGGCAAATAGCAACACCAAATATCGTAATAAGGCTGTAGAGCATTACGAGTAGCCTGAAAACAAAATTACAGCTCTAGTATTTTCACTGGTGTCTCTACAGTGCCTGTACTTGTGTGATGTACAATACTTAACACATGTTTTAATTTTAATGACATTTAGGAAATGTGAAGTAGCAGTATTATTTGAAATATTTACTCATCAGGAATGAAAAAATAATAATCTCACAAATAAACAGAACTTTTAGAGTCAAAGCTTGTGAATACTTACATGGTGCTTTTCACCCATGAGCACAGTGCACTCCCAAGGGCTGCTCCGGCGTGTAGCTACTCACATGTGGAAGCATCTTCACCACTGGTCTTTAGCTCCTCTGCTTGCAGGCACTGCAAAACCCAAATCATTTTTTACTTCACTGAATAGATTGCTTATTTAAATGTATTCCACTGTTTCCCATCCCCTTGTTTCCATTCCCCTAGGTACACCGGCATCTTGAATTTCAACATCGAATATTTGCAACCTGGGTTAGCCCTCGTCAGAACGGCGAACAGGGAGCCCACTGGAGTCAATTCCCGCGTGGCACATACGCCGAGGGACAATCTGCTGGGGGGACCATCAACTGTGCCCATGAACCAGCTCCAGCGGGGCAACAAGCACCAGCCCCAGGCAGCTGGACACAGCAGCAAGGAGCTGGGGCTCCCCAGGATGCTCCACACCCCCCTCACCAGGGGACCAGCCCAATGGGTATAGGTGGCCTCGGGTTTTGTCCCCATTGTGCTGGATGTCCACCCTGGGTGACCGCACTGCAGGAAGATCTGAAGGAGCCACCCACGCTTTGGAGCAGCAGGTTGTGGAGACTTTGCAGGGCAAAAAAAACCTTCCAGAAATTTTAGACACTGCTAAAGCTTTTTCTTTTTCAGTCAGAAGCACTTCTCCAAAGCCTTATTTCTAGAAATACTCAGCTGTTTTAAGTTTTATTGACTGCATGCAGCTGCAATTTGATTTTCTCTTTATCATGGCACATCCATCCATGGGTGCACCATCCCAGGAAGGGGCGGCCGGATGCTCGTCAGCCACATTTCATTGCTGGGGCTGGGACGGGAGCACGGGTTCCAGACCATGCGTTTGCCGTGGTTCAGTTTGCCAACGCTGCAGCAGCCGTGGGTGGCACGCGGCGCTGGAAACGCAGCGGGGCGAGCGGTGGCACGTGCAGAAGGACACGCGCCGTCGGACGTACTGACGCGTGAAACACGGCGCCTGCTTTTGAGAAGTGTGTGGGCACATTAAACATCATCACCTCACCGTACACAGAAATAAAGTCCAAAATATGGGGAAAAGATCTGAGATGGCCACTCAGGACTAATTACTGAACTAAAGGAAAAACTTCTAAAAAACCTCCACATTGCACATTGTAATATTTTGCCAGGCAAACGTCAAGTCTCTTGTTTTAAAAATAAATTGTGAACTTTGGAGGGGTTCAAGGCCAGGCTGAATGAGGCTTTGGACAGCCTGGGCTGGTGGGAGGTGTCCCTGCCCATGGCAGGGGGGGGCACTGGGGGGGCTTTAAGGTCCCTTCCAACCCAAACCCTTCCATGATTCTATGATTCCATGAACTTATCCTTTCCAGCTCTGGCATTCCCAGGCTCTCTGTTAGTAAGTGCCAGATCCATCCCTGTCATCAACACGTCCAACTTCTGTTTATTCTATTTCCCAGTGCCTTCCACCCACCGTGCCGAGGCCACCTCCGACCCGAATGTGAAGACTGTGACCACACCACAGGTACAGTCCCAAAACTTTAACCTAAGAAACCCATTGCATTTTGATGAAAAAATACTCACAGAAGGATGAAGACCAAGTTGTAACTAATAAAATAAAATCCTGCTGCTTGGACACCATCTCAGGCAATCCTTAAGCACATCCCAATGTTACCCGCGTGAAGAGCCCTGCTCCTTAGCACGGGACCCACACAAATGGGGTTACATCAAGGTATAAACCAGAAAAACCTTCCTCTGTTCATCCGAGATTTCTGCCATCATAAAGTTTCGATTAGACAGTGTATATGTTATATTATATTACAGATAAAAGTTTCCAGTGGAGTTTTTCCTCAGCTACTGTATTTGTACAAACCTGCAGATTACTGATGCGTTGCACAAGAAGAGCCGGCACTGTCATGGGTGATGTTTTGTGCAAAAAAGAGCTAGAATTTTAAAAATACCATTTAAAAGCATAGCTTTGCACATAGGCAAAATAAACCTATAGAAATGTGAAGATTTATTTTTTATAACCCTTGCTCTTTCCTAGCGCACAATGACCTTACCGTTTATTTCTATCAGCAATCTTATTAATTCCCATACTACTTTCTGGACCATGCTTGCGCTACAGAAATAATTTTAATTGAACATTGATTAAAATAAATGCTTTGTCAGGATATACCCACTCCATCTGGCCGCACTGGACAGGCATTATTTCCTGGCGGTGTCTGCTTTATGCAATGTCTTCTCCCACAGCTCTCGCTGACGGACCAGAGATGGTGATTAGATTGTCGTGGCTTTTGCTCGGCAGCGTTTGCTGCCACAGCCCTTTCTGTCTCGCGGACGCACGCTCTCGGCAGGACTCTTTTCCTCTTCTGCTGCACAGAACAGGGTTTATTCTGGAAGAAGGTCGTTAGCCCACCACCCTGACAAAAGGCAGAGATCATCTATAAATAACCCACCCTGCACGGCTGGATGGGCTGGATTTTTTTTTTTTTTTGGTGTATATGCATGCTCACAATTACAGAGATAAGAGTTGTGATAAGAAATAAAATACAAATCAAGTTCCCAGCATTAAATTTTAACCCTTGAAAATAAAAGAAGACAAGCTTTCCCTCCCCCCAGCAGATTCTGGGCACTATAAACCCCTTTTTTTTGCACACTTGCTCACTTTGCAGCCTAACGTTATTTTTATTGCTGGCATCACGAACAAACACAAAACAAACAGGAGAGGCACAGAATTCAAAACCCAGCAGCATCGTGCAGTTAATTTGCTATTCAGCGTCGTATCAAAGTGCTTTTTTGTTACTTTTGCTGTGATTCATCTTAATGAAAGCCGCTGTTTGTATCTCCTTCACCCCCAAATCAGTACACACACTTCTCTCTTTGGCCAGACCATGTACTTCTCACAACAGGGGAAGTGGTTAGTTCTCAAAACTTCAGAAAGCAGCTTAATATTCACTGAACTGGTTGGGTTTTATTTATTTTTCATCAACAGCCTGTCTGGTCTCCATAACAGTCATTGTGAACACTGCACCATCCTCAACTTCTAAAATTTATTTTCTGTCCTCTATTAATTTTTCACTCTTTCTTTGACAGCCTTGGACACATACTCCATCAGTATTTTTGGGCGTGTTACTCCTGGTTTTTAGCATTTCTGCTCTGTGTAAAAGCGCCTTGAGACAACCAGGAGGTCCCCAAAGGGTCACAAGATGCCTACAAAAGCTTGCACAAGGTGGGTGGATCACCCAATATTTTGTATTTCCAGCAGCACTGGCAGCGGTGGGCATTGCAGGAGATGGGGGCTTTCCTCTCCCAGGATGGCACATCTCCTCTCACACGAATACAATATCTCAACAACTTCCAGAGACACCTCTCATGTCAAGAACCCAAGTGCCTGTGGCCTCCGTTATGACATTCAAAGTGGGTCCCCCACAGGGAACTGAGCCACCAGATCATTTTCTCAGGTTGTTTTCTGGTTTTAGGGTTGCTTGGATTGATATGACCCTTCCCTAAGTGTGAAGAAATCCTTGAGATCTTTTCCAACCTTAATGATTCTATGAAAAGGATATTCTGAGTCAGCTCAACAGCTCTAAGCCAGCTATGGAGTCCCAGATAGAGCCCAATGGCCATGGCATGGTGGAGCTGCTTTGGAACAAACATATAAATTATCTGGGGATTCCAGAATAAATAAAGTTTGTACTTTTTTTCCTGCAGAAGTACCCTGACTTGCTCAGCAGCACTGCCCTGGAGGGTAACTCTGCAGTTTCCTTCCTTAAGGCTAGAACAGCCAAATTTTCGGAAGTTTTGGTTCGGGACATATCTAGTCCCCATCTTTGCTTGAGCTGCAATTTCCACAGTCTTGGGTTAGACCTTTTCTCAATAGGTGGATGTGTCCTTGAAAATGAACATGAACACAACAGCAGTCTGTAAATGCAGCTGCATTCCTTTGCGGGTGGAAAAGGTCCTATTTTAAAGGAATTTATTGAAAGCTTTCAACCACGGCCAACTGCTACCAGAACACATGGCGCAGTGGAAGGACACGACGTCTCTGAAGACTGAAGAAGCTTTCATGGGCTTTTAAACCTCTGCAATGATGGGGCTGTTGCAGGTCCAAAAGCAGAAATGAAAACCGAGCAGCAGAGCACCTGATCTACACCCCAGAGGTCACAGTCCCCGGCGGACACTCCCCATGGCTTCCAAACACTTTGCTCAAACACAAAGGGAACCACGTGCAGAAGGTGACTCAGATAAAGGAGCTGTTGGGATGTGAAGGAAGATGTGAAATAAGTCTTTAAAAAAAAATAACTTTGGACTTCATCCAAACCCAGAGATTCAACAAGGACCAGAATTGACTTCCAGGAACCTGGAAGCAAGATCCAAGTGTAAGCTGTGAGTAGCCTGACATTCCAGGGTAACGTATATATCCCTAATAACTGACCTCTGAGCGTAGTGGTTACGCATCATTTTGCAGAGCACTTGAGAAGCAATATTTCCACGAGGATTTAATTTGAAACTGATGGAATAATCTTAATTCAGCAGAATGTCTTCATTCATGGATGGTGCATGGTGTCGAATCAACAAACAGTCAACGTATTTGGTTTATTGACTTCTGTTGTCAGGCAGTGAAGACAGACCCACAGACACTTGGCACACACTATATTTTGCCTTCTTCTGAAAGCTTTTCTGCAAAATATGGTTGGAGCCTCTCCCTGTCCAAGGAGGTAATGAATTCACTGCAAAAACTTGACGTCATTCTTCCGACGGTGATAGCAATAGAGGTCTAGTTTTTCTCAAGGAAGTGTAGATAAACATGATTTTATAATTACATTTTCCTTAATAACTGATTGACATATTTGCTGGTTATCAAGTGACAAAAATGAGTTTTGAGGGAAGACGACTGTAAGCCTGGCTGAGATCCAGATGGGGAGGGTTTTCAAGCTCGAGGACATTCAGCTCCACGAGTGGTGCTCAGGACCACGGCTGGGCTTGGTTCACAAGGGGTGTGGGGTCCACGTCCTCATCCAGCTTCTCTGCAAAGGAATGGGGTAGAACAAGACCATGACCACGTCCCGATCTCTCCCAGCTCCGTGGGGCCAGACCAGTCTGACCGTTGGATGGGTCCTGGGACTGTCTTCTGCAGGGTGCCACCAGGGCATGCAAAGGATCTACCTCGAGTTTTGCTGCCTTGATGGTGGGGATTTGTCCAGGAGCATCTAAGGCACAGGCAGGTAACCAGAGTTTGGGGATATCTGTTGCAGAGTAGAATAAACCAAAGGGGTTTTATCATTTACCACATAATACAGAAATAAAATTGGGCAAAAAATTCAATGCAATTTCAGCCTGTGTGATGGCAAACACCTCGAATTATTTTACGAACAGAAAAGGCTTCCTGCTTAAAAGGTTAGACAGAAATTTAAAAGGTAACTTACAATGAAAGTCAAGTTGTGGGGAAAAAAAAAAAAAGAATCCAAGAGGCATCCCTGAGAAGAGGAGGGAGCACAGCAGCGCAGCCATCAGGCACTCAGATGTCAAGAACAGACGATCTGCCCATCATAATTAGAGAGACTTAAAAAAAAAAAAATCTCAAGGAATCAGGAGATGCCAGGAAAACTTCAGTGGAGCGGCAGCTTTTCACTCCGACAGTGGGAAACGAGGAGGAGAGGAGGCAGAAGGAGGCGGTTCAGAGCAGGGAGAGCGATGCTGAGCTGCCAAACCTTCCCAGGCTCTGCGCTCGACCTCTGATGAGTCACTGCACAGACACACCGGCCGCCACCAGCCGCCACCCTCCTAAGGCATGTCACAAACTTCAGAATTCCACGTGGAACGAGACAACAGCGAGTTAAATTCCGGGATCGCTGTCACTGTGTCACTGCCAGAAGAAGTTGCACGGGGGAACAGTTGGCTACTGGAGCCGTTTGAATGGAAATGTCGGTTTTCACCACCTGTGATGTGCAGTAAGCGCCCTCCAATGATCCAGCGGCTCTGACAAGCAGCTGGAGCTGAGCGCTGCTTGGCAAACGCCTCCCCGCATCCCACCCCAGCCTCTTCCCGCAACCCACCGCGCCAAAAAATTCACATTTCCTTCTTTGCAACACCCTTCGTTCCCATGGACAAACCTTCTCTGTGTCTTCCCACGTCCTGGCCTGATTTTCATTCTAATTTTATCTTCTGTTCAAAGGTACGCGCTTCAAAACCATATGGAAACGGCGAGCTGTTTCTGAACAGATCGATTAATCGAGATTCGCGTTGACCTCTGGGCAGGTTTCGTCCGAGTAAGGGCTTCAGAATATGGTCAATATGTTTTGCTGCTAAATACTTCCAGAAGTTGCTCCATAAGGTTGTACACATCTTATCCACACCTGTGACAGATTCAGTCGATTGGGGAAAAAAATCCTTGCTGTGCAGAAGTGCCACAGTGTTGTCCAGTACCTGCCCTTCACTAACACCTTTATATACATTATATATACCTTTGGTCAGATATTTTGGTATTTGAAAGGCAACGCACCCAGTACACAACGTTTGCACCGATTTGCCTATACTGGTTGAGAAGGAAATAGAGTTAAACTAGCGCAGATCTCAAGGAGAGGAGCTCTCGAGTGTTTAACTTCAATCAGTTAAACATCAATTCAACCCACATCGATCTAGAAGGAGAAGAATGCACAGCCAGATCCCATACGTCTAAAAGCAGTCCTACAATTTGAAAAAAGGAGAAAGAATTGACCCAAGAGATCTTCTCTTGCCTCCAGATGGGTTTGCTGCGCGTTGGGAGCGGTGCGTGGCTGAGCTCTGGTGCTGGGAAGCAGCAATGGGGTAAGGGTCTTTTGTGGGTTTCTCCTCCTTGGACAAGCAGGTTGCCCTATTTTACAAAAAATAAAAACTTTAGTTGTTCAAAAGAAGAGCTGTGACAGCAGGATATTTGGACTTTGCCATCCTCTATGTGCTGGGGATGGTAAAGAAACCACTATGTTGTGTATACAGCGCCCATGGTGCCAGGCAAAGCGAAGCACACTTACTGCTATTGTTTTTAGTTTGAAAAGAGTGGCTTACTGAGTCAGTAAATATATATATATTTTTCTTTTATGCCAAACATAAATACAGCAGGAGGAAAAAAATGCTTCTACAAAACGTGAAGTGAAAGAAACAGAAAACAAGCCAAATTTAGATCTTGCCTGCAGGATAATTGACAAACCAAGAGCCTTTCCTGGCTTCAAAACAGCTCCTCAGATCACAGGTGGCTGTATTCTTAAAGGGTAAAATGTAAAGCTATCTCTTTTTACAGTATCCTTCCCAGGCATCCTACTCCGTCACAGCCACCAAGCTTTTATGTGTGCCCAGGCAGAGGAGGCTGGATCCCGTTGCAACACTCTGTTGGACTATAAACCAATGATATTTGCTTTACCTGTGCGCTATCTTCCGTGGAACAAAACAACATTTACATCTGGGATCAATTTGCTTGAAATTAAAGTGCAGCTGCTATATCTCTTCTGCATCAAAAGTATAGCGTTAAGGCTATAACGTACAGACAGTTACACATTACTTTGCATTGTAATATTTAGATTTGTGTCATTTTCCATCTGAAGTAAAAAGCATCTTTAAATAAATGAGTGATCTTACACTACATATTTTATGGGCTGTGTACTCAGCAAGATATATCTACATTTGCAGCATGCACATCCTCATCTCCAATTTCAAACTGTGTATTTAGATCTTGAATTTTAATGCTGAAATGAAAATACAGGGGAGGAATGATTCGGCCTGGGCACTCAGAAAAGTTCTGCTGTGTTTGTACAAGTTTTGTAGTATTGTCTGCTGGGACCAGGATCCAGAGCATGTCCTTGAGGTCACTTGGTACTGCTTGTCTCTTCTGGACGTGCATCACCCGGTACCTGTGCCAACGGACCCACCATACAGCATCTCAATGAGTGACCGGGCAGGAGGTGGTGGCACCTGCCACCCATCACCTGGAGCATCCTCCAGCTGCGGGTCGTGGGTTTGCCCCTGCACCATGCACCTATGGACAGGAACCGCTGCTACCTGGTCATCCAGAGCAGCAGCTTGTGCCACGTTTTGCCACCAGAAGACGACATCAAGACTCCAGCGACATCCTGCTGGTGCCTCTGGAGGTGCAGCGATGGGTGAGGAGCTTGCGCAGGATCCATGAGGATGCTCACCATGGGGACGGAGCCGGCTGGTGAATACACAGACAGGACATTTCCTATTGCTGTTAGATATTCCTTATCCACCCACAAAGACCCACATTTGCTGGCATTAAAAGGCAAAAGGCAGCCAGCACCACCGCACACCATTTTCTGAAGTCTGGGGACAATTTGGCTCCGAAGTTTCCAGCCAGTGTCACCCAACACTGCTGCCTTTCAGGATGTCAGGCTCTGTGTTCTGATGTCTCCCCAGATCACCAGATTCCAGTCGGATTGGTAACTGACAATCAAATATCGCAACCGGCAGAATTGCGTAGGAAACATAACACACCCCAACCGCGGTGCTCAACAGGCTTCTGGCAGAGCCCCAGAAATGGGCAATCATTGGAAAAAAGTTCTGGTGCTCTCCAAGAGTTTTGGGGGCTTTTCCCAGGGTTTTGTTTCCCCAAATCTTAAGCAAATGGCAGGAGCCATCCAAAAAGAATACAATTTCCTTCTGAAACCAATGCTATTTACCTGCTTTTGCTTTCCAAAAGAAAAGAAATAAGCGAAGTGACACCAGAAAGAGGACTGGAATCTAAATTTTCATGGAGGTTTCTCCTACGGTTCCCAAACAGAATTTTTCCAGTTTTCCAGAGAAACCAATCTCTACAGTTTAAAAAACCCATCTAACTCCACAATTCTCATCTTGTGTTACTGCCAACAGCAAGAAACAATTTAAGACAAAGCCCAAGAAAACACCTGTCCAGGAAAATGGCTGCAGAGCCCAGAGCAGGGCAATCCAGGGAGATGGAGACCCATGGTTATGTGGGTCACTCCAAACACAGAGTATTCCACCTTAAAGCACAGCACATTGGCTGAAACAAAAAAATGGAAGTGCAACACGTCCAAGCTAACATTTCCTCCCAGCAGCTGCAATATTTGGTGTTTTGGTGGAGATGAAACAGATTTTTATTTTTTTTTTTTTTAAGAGTCACACCCAGGCTGCAGTTTCTGCTGTGCACTGCTCAAACCCACTGCGCAGGAAGCCCAGCAGATAAAATGCTGTAGGACCTCAACCCCTTCTGCTCCAGCTTTGGAAAAAAAAGGAACTTTTCCAGAGCCATCCCACCTCAACACCTGCTCCAGCTTTGGAAAAAAAGGAACTTTTCCAGAGCCATCCCACAGGGGTTGACATAAGACCAAAAGAGAGGATGCTGCTCATCGAAAAGAGTCAGATTATGTACCTGGACTTCATCCGCTGCCTGGAGAAGAGAGACAACCCATTAGTTCCCACCCCACCCCAGCCCAAATAAACCCTCCCATGGGTGGAAATCCAGCGTTGGTGGGAGGTTTACTCACAGCTTCTCCCAAAGAGGGGTCCCAACACACGCAGCCTTCCCTCTCCAAAAATACACCGTAGGGCTACACTGCAGAACACCTTCCGAAGAGACAAACCAGCAATCGGACCTTGGCCCAAGGGACAGTATTAAGGACAACTTTCTGCAGGTTCTAGATAAAATAAATAATAACAAAGAAATTCTCTCCCTTTCAATAGGTACAGTCTTGATGAGCCCTGCCGAGCCCTTTGGCTGCACAACGTGACTTCGCTGGTGTCAACCCAGCTGTCGAGGGCCAGGGCTGGGACGGGACGTGCTCTCTCCTGTTTTCCTGTGAATTACGGCGGTGGCCTGGCGGATCACCTCTCCTCCGCTCCACGTGCTCCTGGCTCTTGCTCATGACTGCTGCCCGCTGCCCCTCATTCCTCGGGCTCGCCGGGGAGCTGGGAGGGCACTGGGAAACGCAACCGAGTCAAAGGGGAGTGGGGGGACGGGCGCAGCAGATTGCTTTCCAGCCATCCCGGCTGATTACTCCAGCATCGGCCATATTCCAGCTGGAGAACACCAAGTTTGTTAGCACGTCCTTTTAACTCCGCGTGGAAGCGCTGATCCGGTACCGCAGCCGCGATATTCTATTAACTCTTCCAAACCTCTCGAGGGCTCTACCTACAGAAACTCCCGGGCATGCACGCACTGGGCGATGTGCTACCCCAAGCCTCTTAGGAGATTAATAAAAAGATGATTTTGTGATTATATTTTGCTTGCGAGTGTTTTGTTCAGAAAGGACAAAGGTATTTTCTTTTGCTGGGCATTACAAGGAGATCATTGCATTGCACCCATTATTTTGTTATTTAACTACTGGAAGACTGTTCCTCGCCTATTGCCCCCCCAAAAATTAAACCTGCATTGAAGCGTCATGCTGATTGTATTTTCCAAAAAATTTAAAACACGTTTGCTCAATAAAAGCAGAAACAAGGACCATTTTCGAGGCTTGCGCTTTTAAAAATTCTGGGCCATAATCAACGTTGAATGTCCTTGGAGAGCTCAGCCACGATAGCAAAGTCGATAAACAGAAGCAATGATTTTTCAAAATATCCCAGTCTGCACTGATGGAAGCACGATGGTTTTTCCTTCTGCTTGCTGGAGAGATTTAAGTCAAGCCTGGATCCAAACCCACTGGGGATTCCCACTCCTGGTGGCCACGGCTCTAACCGGGTGCTGCCAAGGCTCGGGTCTGACTCACAGAACACCTCTAATGGCCTACTTTGAACCAAGATGGGAGTTTTCTAGAAGGAATGAGGTCATCTCGGCGTTCCTTGCAAAGGGAAAATGCCATCACCGCACGGATGCTCGTCCTTAGACAAAAGGGCTCCGGCTGGTTTGCTCAGTACCGACCACCAGCTCTGCACTGGGGGTCAGGTTGGGGGTTATTTTAATTAACCGCCGCCTCCGTCAGCCCCTCTAACCTTGGTGGGTGCCTAACACGGGGTGACCCCCATCCTCAAGGGCTGCCTGGGGCTGTACTGGTCAGAGCCCCCCACTCCGGGCTCGACCCTCATCTCTTTGGCTTGTCGAGCCCACGCCAACCTAGGGAGCAAGCTCTCCGCTTGTTAACTCCACGGTACCTATGCGCAATTTGCAGCAATAATTTCAGCCCAAGAAGAGCAAGGCCACATCCGATCATACAGCCCGGGAGGAGCCCCCCACCCTCCTCACAGCCCTCTGCCACACTCCAGGACCACTCGCTGCAACAAATAAAACGCCACGTTTAAAATAACTAAATAAGGCACTTAAGGATGTTTTAAAAATTGAACACTAAACAAGCTGTGCGGCATCGATCTTCATTCCTGTCCAGGTGGAATTTTTTGTCTTCTGGCTTTTTTCAATGAAAAAATAAAGCCC
>NW_010126259.1:0-2107 GCF_000699245.1 Pterocles gutturalis
CTCAATCTCCCCTCTTCCCCCCATCCTTTATAACATTTTTGAAAAAATTATTTCCAAAGTTCTCAGAAGTGATGCTGGCAAGCAGGGAAACCCTTCCACCCAAGGGGAAACATCCCCAGGCAGCTGGTTGCTCGTTCAGGTGCTGGAAGGTGCTGCTCAGCCTCTGCCTGGGCAAAGCATGTGCTGTGCAGAGACAGGGGATCCCCCCATCATCCCCCATCACAGCCCGAGCATGCCCCAGCCCCACTCCTCCCACCCCACTGGACACAGACAAGGTCCATGTCCATGGGCCTCTGCGGGATCAGGGTCAGGGTCTGGTGGCAGTGGGAGCGCTGGGAGCAGGAACTGCTGCCTGACGCTGGTTAAACCCACCAGCGACACTGTTCCCATCGACGCAGCGGGTCTGGAGAGAGGCAGCTGTGCCGAGCCGCCTTCGGCTTTTGAAATGTGAAATGTAAAATGTCACTGCAGGGAGACGCCGGAAGGAATGAAGGCACCTCGCACACGATAAAACCCAAGCGTCAGTGTCACTGTGTTCGTCCTGGACATCCCAGGGCATCACACTTCATGCTGCTTAGTGCTCCTCACCCCCAGAGCATCCGTATTCAAGCTCACGGGCTCGTTCCGGGGCCACTCGTGTTTTTGCAACAGCAGGGCTGCCTCAGCCCCCCTCAGCACCCTGCGTGACCAGGTCCCCATCCCTGTCCTGCTCGGCTCAGGAGGGGCCAGCACGCCGGTTACACAATGCAAGCGCTTTCCAGCGCTCTTTTGCACCAACTGCTTGCAAGGGGCAGTTTAAACGGCTGTTTCTAGCAGCAAAATGACTGTTTCTAGCAGATGCCCCTGCAGCAGAGACCAGCAGCAGCAAGGTGAGGAGTTACCCTGATCTGGAAGGGGAAGGTTGTCCCCAAAATCCACGGTACAACCCAGTTAAGGGTGACCACCGCCACCCACATCTGCAAGACTTTTCCACCCAGTGCACATAACCCGGCTCTTCACTCGAGCAATTTTTCTGTGACCCGGCTAAAACTCGCTCCTGGTGACTGTCCCCACACGAACGCCAACTTCTGACTTTTCAGGTACTTCCAGTTTCCCCACTGCACCCGCTGCTGGAGGATGCGTGGGGCTGATGGCAGCCGGCAGGGCTCTGCAGCTGTGGGTGGAGAGGTGAGACAGCCTGGGGGTGACAAACCCAACTTCTGCAGAAACGCGACCGAAGCCGAGCCCGGAGATGACGGTGAGCGTGAGGAAGTGGCAGCAAACATCTCGGGGAGGAGCTCTAGCTGATTTATTTCTATGTAGATTCATTTATAGAAAATGTTTTGCAGCTCCCGCTGCAGCGGAGGTCCTGGAGGAAATGTTCTCTTTTTTTTTTTTTTAGTTTATTCAACTCATTTTTTTTCCGTTCACCGCAGCCGCCGGCGTGGGAGGCGGAGGGGTGCTCTCACGGAGCTGCAGCCTGACGGGCCCCCCCCAGCAGGGCCGGCCGGAAGCACAGCTCCCAGTCCTGCGGTCTGGCCTCACTTCAAGCTCTGTCATATTCATCTGCCTCTCGGAATTATTTTTTTTTGGGGGGGGAAAGAAAGCAGTGTTTCTGCTGCTGAGCCCCCCGGGCAATGGAGCTGAGCTGGGTTGGGGTCTCCAGTTCATGGGGCTGAGCAGTTCCACCAGCTGCCTAGGGACAACTAATGCCATCTGGTATTATTTAAATATAAGATGTTTTTGACAAGGTGCACGGAGGATTTAATGCAATAGTTCATCTCCAGAACTCGGGCACTGCCCTCAAATGAGCTGCTTCAGCTGGGGTGGACCTGCCCGCTTCCAGGCAGCTGCCCCATTTGCCCTGCTCCAGGGCAGATGTGCTGCCCCTAGAGCAAGGGGTTTTTTTGAAAGAGGGTCCTTCATCTCCTTCTGGGTGTGATTCAGGGAAGCCCCAACACCCCAGCCTGACAAACTGCCCCCGAGAAGGTGAGGGTCTGATTTAATGGATGAAGAGCAGAGGCAAGACACACAGAGGCCAAGCTGTGTGTACCACCAGGAGACCCTCAGTTCTCCCCCCAGCCTCTCCTGACCCCTTTATCATGCTCTGCACCCACCGCAGTTCAAA
>NW_010126259.1:2119-3273 GCF_000699245.1 Pterocles gutturalis
CCCCCCCCGACCGTCAGCCCGCACCGCTGGGCCAGGCGTGGGCAGGCACCCACGGCGTGTTCCACGAGCACCCTCCCAGCGTTGAGCACTTCATCCAGTAACCTCCAGTCAGCTCTCCTCCAACTCTTCACCTCGACTGCCCTCGGGGACATGCCACCTCCTGTGCCCGCAGGCAGGGCATCCCAGCCTCTGCTCAGCACTGCATGGAGACCCACTCCTGTTGTGCCTGCTCCTCCCAGTTTCACCAGATGATGCCACTCCTTGTACTGGAAGAGAGCACCAAGATGATCCTAGAGTCACAGAATCACAGGATGGTTTGGGTTGGAAGGGACCTTAAAGCCCACCCAGTGCCACCCCCTGCCATGGGCAGGGACACCTCCCACTAGCCCAGGTTGCCCAAAGCCTCATCCAGCCTGGCCTTGAACCCCTCCAGGGATGGGGCATCCACAGCTGCTCTGGGCAACCTGGGCCACTGCCTCACCCCCCGCACAATGTCCCAGCTCCAAAAGTTTGAAGTTTGACAAAGTTGTGACTATGAACAGAGTTACAAAGGGAACATCTGGCAGCCCTAGTAACAGGCAGCACCATCCACCCCACCTACAATTAAACAATTTCTGAAAATTATTAGCAACCTGGAGCCATAAATTAGTCAGTCCAACAATGACCAGTGAGGGGAATGGTCTGGGCTGTAAACATCCTCAAAGCTGTAAGCCAAGGGCCCATGGCCACTGGAGCGAGCCAGGCTGGGGGCAGCGGGGCTCCATCCCTGGCAGCTCCCGGGGTCTGGGGGATTCCCTTCCACAGCACATCAGCCCTGAAACAAAACACAAACCTCCTCATTTATCTTAGCTTCCCCCATGGTGATAATTTTTAGAGGCAGACAAGCATAAGAGGGTCATAAAAAGAAGAAAGGAGTGGGTTTAACACCTCCTGAGCTTCCGAGGAGGTTTTTTTAGCCGCAGCTGCGGTGCAGGGGGGAGAGCAGGGCTGCTCAAGGCATGGCAGTCTGCAGCCAGTTTTGCTTTTGATCTTGTTTCTACAAAAGGAAATTGGGAGTAATTCTGCCGAAAGCTGCGGCTTTGCACTGCTGCACTCCTGGGCTGGGGGCAAGGGGAGCGGGACGGCCGGAGCCGCTCCAGAGCCCGCGGGAGTCA
>NW_010126259.1:3304-5672 GCF_000699245.1 Pterocles gutturalis
GCTGCCAGCAGCGCTGAACCGACGCCACGCTCCTCGCCCCAAGGAGTTTACAGCGCGTGGAAGATTAATCTTTTGTCTCCACTTTGTTCCTCGGAGATGGGGAAAAAATGATGTTTGCTGGAAAGGCTGAGAGAGCAGCCGGTGTGCTGGGAACCAGCCCCTGGGCTCCGGCTCCAGCTCCGGCGCGATGGGTAACGCACGCTAACGGAGCCTGAGTGTGGGCTGACTGTGGGGTTAAGGACCGTCAGTGGCAGGTATGGCTTGAAGGATGGGAGAAAATGTATAGGGCATTCATCTGAGTGTATTTCATCTTCTCTGTTTCTGCAGCAACATGGTTTAGGTCCACGTCTGCACTCCTCGCCCAGGTCAAGTCCATCGTAATTCCGACGGGAGCCACGAGTGGGTGACGGATGCAGGAGCCAGCCCTTGGCGTGTGCGTTTCACACCGTTTGGGGATCTCGTTCACCCCCCCTGCAGCTGCATACTCGCATGTCCCCAGGGGTTGCTCCCAGAGCAGAAGCTGTAAGCCTAAAAAAGAGCGAATTCAGGGTTAAAGCCTAAAAAGAGCAAATTCAGGGTTACCCGCCCCAAAGGGAGAGGCTAATGCGGCAGGAGGAGGTGCAAATCCCTTCTGTCAGCAGCCCTCACCTCCATAAAGCAAACCAGGTTCTGTGCAGCTGCCCCGTGTGCTGCTCCAGCACCCTCCCTGGGCTCCGGGGCCATCACACAAAGTGACATTAATTAACTACAAGTGCCACTGCCATTTGCCATCCCACTCCCAGGCTTTCTCCCACCCCGTACAGTCAGGAACGGCTTTTTTTTTTTTTTTTTTTTTTTGCCACAGCAGCTTAGATATTTGCTTTTCCTATGAAGGAAAAAAAAAAACAAACCACCAATACTCCTTGAAATAACAGTTTGAGGCTCTTCTAAATGTTACACGCCAGCCGACCTTTTGGAGCCAGGCTTAGGGGTTTAGATTTAATCCCCCGGCCAGGACTCCCAGCAGCTGCGGACAACCCTGCTTCCCACGGGCTGGGTCCAAAGAGCACCGAACCATCCATCCTCTCCGCCACGATGCGCAGGGCTGGCGCTCTGGTATTTCCACCCTTGCCAGAAATATATCTATAAAAAATATATATACCCTCGGCTGAACATCCCGTGCTGCCCTGTGCACCTTAAGGAGGTGTAGGAGTGTAGTTACCATCAGGATTTGGCTCCTTGGAGCATAAACGCGGCCGTTGATGGTGGCAGGGAAGCGCCAGCACAGCCGTGCATCCCACCGGGATGCAGCAGGGGATGTGGATTTGCAAAGCCCACCTGGGGCTGTGGATGCAGAGAGATGGGGATCCTGGAGACACCCGGCCAGCACAGGATTTCAAGGCAGGCAGGGGGTTACGTCTGGGGAAAATGAGGAGGAACGGTCCCTACGGACACAGCTTTCCTGTTGGGAGGCGATGGATGCACAGGGCAGTCACCCTATTTTCCAGCAAATGGCTACGAGGAATGGGATTCCCAGTGTCAGGCAATATTTGCAGTGGCAGCTGTAAAGCACCTACCTTGAGGCTGCCTCTCCTTTCACGGCTCTGTCTGTCCCTAAACTGGGAACGGGGCTTTCCCCAGTGCGATACCCCAACTGGGGCAGTTCGGGAGCGCTGGCTCAGGCTCTGGCAGTTGGATCTGAGCGAGGATCCCGCAGCATTTCCAAACTCCCTGGCATCCCCCCACAGCCAGCAGCAGCGCACTTAGGAGCCTCTGTTTATGAATCCAAACCTGTATTGGGCAATTCTGATTTTTTTTTAAAACCATATTCCAGTCCCTTTCAAAGGTAGGAAAATCCATTAATATCCAGTGAAGGGGGAACACCACGACACTCGCTCTGATGCTCAGATGGGTTTTTCCCTGATGGAAAACACCTCCTGGAAAAAAAAAAAAACCACCAAAAACCAAAAAACAAACCCTGCCTTTGTGGTGTGTCATTCCCAGGGTTTTTGCTGGAGTTTAGCAAACAGTGAAAACAAATAACACAACAGGAGGCTCCCGGCAGCGCGCCCAGCGAGCCGAGAGCCCGGCACATACCTGGGGCCGGGCTGGTGTTTGCGGTGGTTAGTTCAGCCCTCTCTCGCTACGGGCAGAATTTCACTCCATGTTACCCTCCAGCAAAAGCACAAGCCCAAAGTGGAAAAATGTCTGGTTTTAACTAGGCAGAACGAAGGATTCTGGCTCTCCATGGAGATGCAACGTTCACCAAAGGGAGGGTAAGGGCTGGCCGGCACGCTCGGTGCTGAACCAGCATTGGGGGGTTTTGCCTCATTTTCTTTCCCACCTACAGCGCTTCTCCGCTCTCCTACCAAGCAGGAATCGCACAATA
>NW_010126260.1:0-13339 GCF_000699245.1 Pterocles gutturalis
AACTGACCCGCCCGACCGCACCTGTTGAGCGGAGACACTTTCCACACCTGGTGCCAGCACTTTCCAGCGCCGGGAGCCTGTCCCTTCTCGTCATGGAAAACGTTCAGAGGCCGCCCCAGGCGCGGACAGGCCCGTGCGCTCTGTCCCCTCGGAGGGCCCAGCCCTGACAGGGAGCCCTGTCCTCACCGCCCCGTGCCTACGGCTGCACAGTCGTTTATAGGGAAACAACCTGTTGACTATATAGCTGACCACTAATACTATTTCAAAAAATAATTAAGCTGAATGTACAAATTAACTATTGCAGTGAGTTAGGCTGTTTCTTCATAGAAATTGGTGTAGCCATGGTTGTCTGTAGTATTGGGGTGCAAACTATTTGCTTTACGTGGACATTAGGAAATATGCTTTTTCCCCCCATTGTTTTTTGCCAGGTCTCAATGCAATCTTTCATCACAAATCTTAACAGTGTATGGTATGGAGTTTCTAGAAAGAGCTGTTCATGGGACAATCCTGGGTTGCGTTCAAGCAAAAAGTCAAACTAAAGATTTTATACCTATGAAGGAACATTTGAAAATGTTATCCAAATGTTCCTGAAAGATCCCAAACCCAGAAGGATATTAAAAAGTATTCAAAACATCTTCTCTGTTTTCTATATTTTGATCTGGCAATACCAGTTTCAAAAATGTGCTTTGAGGAGGTACCTCATTACTTGATTGCACTTTAATTTTTTCAGGTTAGTTTAAGTCCCATGGAGTCCGTCACTGAAACTATTGCAATGAAGCCTGATGAAGAATTTAAGAGCCAAAAAGCTATACACATCTCCATAACTAGGAAATTTTCACTATGCTTTACTACCCTAGTCTCCCTCTCTTATAACTGACCCCATGAGTAGCCCAGTAGCTAACCTAGCAATTAGGAGTACTTACAAATTCTCACTCTACTCTGCGACTTTTTTGTTGTTCTGTTCTGTAAGTCACTCTGGTTCTCTGCTGCAACCAATTTACTAGGAGGAAAAGAACTAATATTGCTTCTCCTAAATGCCAGTATCATTTAGGTATCTGCAACTACTTTCTCTTTCAGCAACTGTCTTGGGCACTCATCACTGACCTCTAGACTAAATGATTTATTTTTCTCATTCTGCTAAAATCCCTCTTAAACATCTAAGTTGCATAGACTGTATATAAAGTTCATCATGCCAAATGCTATTCTTTACTTTTTTTGCTTTCAACATTATTATGTTTTTTAAAAAATACCTGGTTGTAGCATTCTTTACTGGTTGCATTAAAGTACTATGCTTGAAAGTAACATCGAGGACTTCGGAGATTCAGAATTACTTATAACTGTCTCTATAAATCCAGTGCATTTTTATATATTTACTCCATATATATATATATATAACTCATTTCTGTACATTCTGGCACATTTAGTAGGCTTTGTACCATTGGAGGTTGAGGTTATAGTTGGTTTCTCTCATTTGCCACTGCCTTCACTCCTGTTTGTTGCCACATTGTATTGGAGATCTTTTTGTCTTTTTTTCCCCCTTATAAATCTAAATACATCTTGTCCAGTTTTGTGTCAGTAGAAGTACTGATCCTTCTACTTGTTAGCAATTAATAGAAAATCTGTCTTTCCATCTGACTTATCTGTCTCACTGCCTGTCTTGCTTACCTCCTTTGCCTTTATAGTAATGCCATCTTCAAACCTGTGCTTCTCATATCTTATGCAATGTTCCTGTTTTTTGCTTCCATGACACCTACCAGAATCCATCTGATTAAGTGAGCTAATGCTCATTTGGTTTATCCTCAGAGTTGGATGCTCTTCCATATAAGGGAGACTGAGGAGTGCATGTTGAGTGTTTATAGCAGAAAAAAACACTGTAACTGAGTTTGCAAATTTGTTGAAATAATGGATATGACTTTATAGAGCAAAACTCTGGTCCCCCTGGAACCATCAATAAATGGGATAATTAATCAGTCAGGATTTTACCTAGAGCATTTAATTTTAGAAGGGGAAAAAAGATAGCGACAATCAGCATGTTACTAATAAAATGCTGTTTTCTCTGCTGCTAGAGTATGTCTTTGCTTTGTCTTTCTCATGCTTTAGAAGCTTAGAAAAAAAACTGTTGCCAAAAACACCTCCTTGTCCTTAGGACCTGTCAACTTTCTTCTGAAGTCCTGCATCACATATTTCAGAAGGTGGCTAAAACCCACAGTAATGGGCAACCATTCAGTAAAAAAACTCTAGCAAAACCCTCCACATTCAGTGGCTATACTATGAAACATGAGGGCTTATATCCTCCATCCATTTTATTCTAATCAAAATGTAAGTGTAGATGTTATTACTAGCTGTACAAAAGTTTCATACTTTTAAAATCCTAGCCATCTTATTGCTGCTATAATATTTTTTGTTTTACAAAATAATTTCCTTTGATCATTGATGTATTTAAATGTTTCACTTTCATTGGTTGTTTCCTTTTTATTTTAAGAACAGCTAATAAATAATAGTCTGTGTAGTTCAGCAGCAGTATGAGTAGTTAGTGGTGTATGCTTAGTGAAAGACTGTAGGAATTAGGAAGCACGCAAAGATATTTTCTGCAGTACATTGTCCCAAATTGAGTCCCTGGAGTTGCTGGGAAAAAAAATAACATCCACGCTCTGAGAGAATATCTTGTCCAAGAATTTGCCTGAGCACTTTTTGACATTGGCAGAATTCTAGGGCAACAATTTATGCAATTTAAGAAATCATTGTGTGAAAAATATTTTCTTTTGTTTGTTCCAAGCCCACTGTCTGATACTCCTTCAATATCCGTCAGTTCTTCTCTTAAAAAAAATAGATGGATAATTTTCCCTGTTCACCTAACCATGCCACTCATGAATGCGTATACCCTCGTCTTATAATCTTCAGTTATATTCAAGAGTCCTGGTAAATTTAATGTCTCCTCTATTAGAAGTCATTCCATATTTTCAATAATGTGTTTTGCCATTTTCTACACCTTTCCTAATCCTATTCTGGAAGACCATAATGGTCCTGATTGTTCAAGTTACAATGCTTTCTGGTTCATTTCTGGTTTTATATTCTTTTTGTTTTCTGATAATATCAGTCTCATTTGCACATTTGAATGCTGCCAAGCCATGAGTTTATGTTTTCACAGAACTCCCCACAACTCAAGCATGCTTTGCTGTGTAGAAGTCATTCATTTAGATTCCAGGATTTTGCATGTATAGTTGGGCTTGTTTTCTCCCTTGCATATTACTTCAATTTTTCAGTACAGAATTTAACTTGCCGTTTTATCATTCAGTCACACAGTATCATGAGAGCTTTCCACAATTCTTCACGGTCAGCTTTTGTTTTTATTACCATGAATAATTCAGCATCATCAGCAAACTTGGTCGCCTCGATAATCACTCTTGTTTCCAGATTGTTTAAGAATATGCTGAACAGTGCAGGTCTCTGGGGTACACTAACAGTGACCTCCCTCTACCGTAAAAAATAGACCATTTTTTTGCACCTCGTTTAATATCCTTTAATAATCTAATATTAATAACTAATAAGTTATTAATCAATCAAAGAGTGTGCCTCTTAATCCTGTATCTGCTTAGTTTCTCTCAAGAGCTTTGGTCAGAGAATTTAAACAAATTGTTTTGTTGAAATTATATCACTTTGTTTCAATCAGACTACACTAAAACTCAAACTTAGTGACTCCTTCAAATAATATGATACTTTTTGTGATTAGATGCACTTACACAGTAACAACTCATTTGTCCCTATCACCAAACTAAATAGCCCTGTCTCTTTAGCTTCCTCATATTATTAACAGTAGTGTCATTGGATGGTGTTGCTTAGTACATCAGATCCTCTGGATATTATGGGAAAGGTTGATCATTCAGTTTACCAGTCTTTGTTCTTTTAAGCCACATTATTTTATCTTAAGCCAGTTCTTATCAACTTCATAAATTCCCCAGATGCCTTTGAGCAAAGTCACAAAATTTATTAGTAGCTATTCATCTTTTTGTGTGCCTGTAAACAATATCCTTAATCAACATTTCTTCCCAGCGCTCTGTGTTGATTTACTTTGTTTTACTGAACTAAGTTTTGAAGCTATCGAGTAGCTCTTACAAGCACAGTGCCCTAAATAAATGTCTCTTTCAAGATCAGGTCAGAACTTGTCTTGCTGGACTGAACCCCACAGGCTGCTCTCCAGCGTTTTCTTTCTAGCATCCTAGGACAGCTTATCCTGGGCGGGCTGGGAGTGTTACTGCTGTCTACCACCTCAAACACCAAAACGTGTGACATAGCTCATACTGTACTTCAGTGAACATCTGTATGGGCGAAAAGATCCATTCTTGACAACTAGATTACTGTTTGCCTGCCCACTTCCCGTCTCTTTCTTGTACTTTATCCACCTGGAAATTTATTTTCCAGAGCAAATTCACTTCTTTCTACCACTGTCATGAAATACATGTACATTTACTTTCTTCAGGACTGGAGATCCGTTTTACTTTTTATTACAAACATTATATACCAGTGGTGATTGCAAACATTTTTCATACTATAGAATTTGCTTGGGTTTTGCCTCAGCTGATTTGTATGGGATTGAAGATCACGTTGTGGGTCAAGTGCAGCCAGGGCTGCAGCTCTGAGAAAAGTGCTCTATTCTGTCATGGAAAATAAATGAAATGAATAATTTTTTTCTGAATGCAAATATGTTTGTTGAGGTTATAAGACAAAGGGTAGGAAGTTCTCTGCTTCTTCACCTAAAAAGATGTATAGATCCTTCTGTTGTCACAAACAGGTGTCTAAGTGCGGGGGCCTGGCACTCTACAAGACACAGGTGAGATATTACAACACTAAAGCTATGATTGCTCTCCAGGTATGTTAGTAAAGTAATTTAATCGTTTGTGAGAACCTAATTTTCATCTGACTGTAATACGGCTGACTAGTACTGATGAGGACGGCTCCCTAGGCTGCTTTTACCAGCCTAGATCTTTACATTGCAGACAGCATAGCTGTCCCACCTAATGGACAGTCACACAACCCTTTAAAAAATCTGTAAGTGCAATTCTTCTGAAATCATTATTTAATGTTTGTTTTTATGTGTGGGTTACATAAAAGACCCACAATCAGAAAAAAAACTGGCTTTAATTCTTAGAGATTCCCTCATTATTACAATAGCTTTCTCCAATTAGTATCCCAGGTAGCAACAATTCGATCCTCTCCATTTGAGGATCTAACAAAGTATAAATTTAGGGACCGCAAGATTATTTTTATTTTTGAGCTGAACTGAAGATGCCTGAATTTTGGCTAATGGTACTCTTATATAAGGGTATGGTTAACTTAACTGACCTCAAGTGTTTAGCCCAGTGACTTCCTGGCAAACTGTTGCTTTGTGCAAATTAGTGCCCAGTCTGGCATAATGTCTCAGTGGGTAGGTGGTGACTGGTAGCTGAGTGGTGGCAGTGATTAACCTCATCCAATATGCCTGCTTTGGCGGGGGGGACTTTTCTTCTGTTCCAGCGCAAAAGCAAGCAAATCCACTGCTGCAGGTAATCTAAACTCATCTGGTTTGACTTTGCACTGAGGCTATCTAGATGGACTCACAGTAATTTTTATCCGAGGAGAGCCTCAAGACCCCAACCCTCCTGCTTCCAGTTGCTCATTTGCGGTCTGAGAACCCTTCCTGCTCTGCACTCTGCAGCCAGGAGCAAGCTCAGACCAGAGATTTAAGCCACAAACTAAATATCCCCAAACTAGGCTTAGATCTAAGCTTAAGGGGCTACATAGATGTATTTTGACTCACCCTCTGTGTAACTCACAGACCAACATTGGACAGAAGACTTTATGTAACATACACAGTGAGCCCAGTCTTGTACAAGGTCTGAGGTTGCCTAGGTTTACAGACATGAAAATTATGATTACTAAAAAGGGGACAAAAAAGAAATGGAGAAAACATACATTTTTTAAAAAACTCAACACCAGCAAGGAAAAGACACCAGATCCCAAATGACATAGTAAATTAAAGCAATATGTTCTCAAATAAAGAAAGAAAACGCACTGCAATTTCAAAGAATGTTCTTTGTACAGTGGTACTAAAATGAGACTTCTGCTATTGATTTCAGGAATACCAGAACTTGAACTCTGAACTCAAATAATTTAAAAGGAGTAAAACGTGTCTCACAGTAATTCTTAAAAGGTCATGTAAGTGACAGATGAGCTCACTTTTCCACTTTAGTCTTTGATGTTAGAAAATGGAATTATTTTTGTATAATTTTTCCAAAACTGTGCTCTCGTAACTTCCCATCCTACAGAAGTTCTTCCAAACCCTTTTGCACCTTACGTAGGAGCAGCATTATGTTCCTGGGCTTTTTTAATAAGGATTATTTTATGGACTCCTACAAGACTGTGTAAATTATCAAAAAGAATATCAGAGAGGAAAAATATTTTCAAATGGATGCTGTCCATGGTGGTGGAAGATGTTCAAAATGGAACTTTTAAGTGTTACAGAAAAATGTCTTCAAAGAGGACACCCCAGAAATGTGACTGCTTTTTAAAAAAATGAAGATCTTCAAAGCAGGCACCTCTTTCTGTGAGGAAATCCTCAAAAGGGCATTCCTCCAGAGTGAGAATCTTTGAAAACTAAATCTCTTAACTGATACAAAAACTTTGAAAGTAATAAACCATTCCTAAAATTGAAGGCAATATTTCCTTGGCAGAGTATAGGGCGTTCTTAAAGGGAGAAAAGACTGCACCATTGTTAACTATAGAGGTGATGAACCCCTACTTCTCTTACAAGAAGGAATAAAGATTTTTTAAAAGCCTTTTATCATAAGCACAAAGTTCTTAAAATACATTATTATAATTTTTTAACAAAAAAAAGTATTGGTGGCAGCATACTCTTTCATCACTGGACAGGCAGTTTCATACACACAGCTGAGTTGAAAACAGCTTCTTCTTTTTTAAAGATATAAGTAAGAAAGTCCATGGACTGGAGCTTGTTGGAAATATTTCTGTGAATTATATTCCCATGGAGTAATACCTTTTTTGTAAAAGTAAGACTTTTCACAGAAAATGGCTGCTTCGTGGTGTATTTCCTCATTCAGGATACTATGTTTTTTGGAATCTGGACTATTTTTCTGGAATGGGAATACATTTCCAAATTTTTTCCAACTAGCACAGTCCATGGAGTCATTTCTGATTAAAAGCTTTTCAGGGAAGTGATGCAGAACCATGGATGTGACAACAAAACAAAGTTAATAGCCTATATATAGGTTACAAAGGAAACAGTGGAAAGACAATTTGTTCACTGTGCCATGCTGAAACGTCATGGCCTTTAAGATGACTGCTGTTGAGGCATTTCTTTGAGCAATGTAAGGAGATGGATCTATAGGAGCATTTAAAGAGGTCGACTGCTGTGGCACTAGACTAGCTTTTGGAGTGTGAGTGAACTGCAGCTGACCCAAAGCCAAGGGCAAGCCAAAATGATTTTTGGAGCAAGACACTGCAGTTTAAAGCAGCCTGGAGAGAAGGAGTCTCTTTTGAATTGAGAAATTCCAAAATTAAAAGTAAAATATATATTTGCCCGCCTAAGTGGCCACTTTCTCTCGTACTCATGAGGCTCATGGAAGTGGCGATCTCATCAGCTTCTGGTCCTGGCTGTGTAGACAATGGTGCTAACTACCTTCATACAGTTCCTACACTCAAAAATATGGTGGATATCAAACAACATAGTGTCTCCCCCACTCTTCCTTATTATCTTCTTATGCCGTCCTCACACGCTCCTCACTTCAGGATTCTAGTCTCATAAACACCCTTAGGAAAATGCAGCTAAGGTGACACATTCTGGTTTGGAATTGCTTTACTGTACATGTTCTTCTGATTTGTTTGTCTCGCAGCAGTTTAACTGGGATCACTTAAACATCTTTCTGTATTAAGATGAAATTATTGTTTCAGTTCTACTCAGCTGAAATACTTTTTAGCATATCAGTTTCATAGAACTGTGATTCCTGTAGTGTGCAGTACTGGGAAATTCAGTATGTATACACAGGAGGCAAATATGGCCCAGATGGCATACCCTATACAACAGAGTTCTTTAATAATAGCTTATAACTGGGATCTGGTTTTGAGTTTTAGAAAAGCAGACAACCACAAAAAGTAGAAGTTGCTGGTATGCTAGAAGGTAGATGTGAATAGTGTTTTTGCTAATATCAGAAAAAAAAATCCAGATTGTGAGAACCAATTACAGTGTTCGGTTGCTATTACAGTCTTTTCAGTCACTGAATAAATACAATCAACACAGAAACCTTAGAGAATTTAAGTAAAACCTACAAATACCTTGTGAGACCATTTGGAGACAATCTGCCCAAAACAGCTTCACATAAAAACCTTTCTGTAGCAGTTCTTCTCGAAACACCAAAACTGCAGGCTTTCTCCACCTCCCACGAAGCCAGTGTAGACACAGCACCCTGCTTTCATGGGCACCAAAGTGGGGAGCAGCCCGTGCTGCCAGCCTGGCAGCGTTCTCCCACCTCCTGCAGACAACGTGCAGCCCCCGAGAGCTGCCATAGTCTGGTTCCTTTACTGCAGCTGCTCTCAAGCTTTCCTGCATCTAAAACTCTCCCAACATTGTACTCAGTGCCTTCCATCAATCCATGAGAAAATAACAAAGCCCCTTCCGAGGCTCCTGGTCAAGCTCAGAGTGGTAAATTTGTTCCCACCCTCCAAACAAGATTTTAGGAGAGGTGGGTACCCTTGAAGCTGCAGTACAGCACGGCAGGTCCTGTGAGTGTGGAGCTGTGCTCTCATGAGCGTGAATGCCTGAGTAATCTTAAAATGAGACTTCACTATCAGAAGTAGAACTAGTGACTTCTGCTGTGCCTTAGGCTATAAGGCTAAAAAAGCACCAGAAAGCAATCCATAAGTTAATGTTTTGGGGGTCTTTTTGTTTGTTTTTTTTTTTTTTCTTTCTATTTCTCATGCTCCACAGGAATTTCATGCTATGTTAGCTGTAATTTAAAGCTTACCTGCTACAGCAAACAAAAATCTCACTTTCAGTGAAGTAGGGAGAACAGACCAGGGGCACCTCAGTAATTTTCCTTGTCAGACCTGACTCCCTGTCTTTGTAATTCGGAAATAACAGAAAAATCCAAATATTTCTGAGGTCACAAATATTCCTCTCTAGACTAAGTGGTATTTTCCATTTGAAAATTGTAATACGTTCTATTGACCATACAAAGAGATACAGTTTTCTTTCTTACGTAGCATAAACAGTTTCAGAAACATTATGTGGCAAAAAGCACATCAGCTCACTCTGTAAATCTGAAAATGGGTGCTGGATAGAAGAGCAACAAATTAGAGATGGAAGTCGGAAATAATCCTGTTCTTAAATTAATTATGTTTCCAGAATGGATAATAATTTTTTTTTAAAACTTCAGTTCACCATCCCCAAAACTAAGCTACTTTATAATTTTGAGAATAATGTTCTGTGTAGTCTGCTGTCCTTTAGGCATGCTGATGTAGCTGGACAACAAGAGCAGCTTGTCAGTCTGCATTACTAGCTGTCTGCTTGTAAACTCCAGAGAATTTCTGGCCACGTGTGACATAATATCTCATGAACCTTTTTGCATTATCTGAACCCAGCAAAGATATCTGCATTTTGAGAATAAACATCAGCTATCATCTCAACTCCCTCCACAAACAGCAGCAACTTTTAACAAATACCATCAGCAGTATGAGATGCAGTCTGGTGATATGTTGACTCTTCAAGACTTGGACTGGAGGAGTGGTCTATGTCAAATTTACATGTCTATAGTTCTTTACTTATTTCTTAGTTCAGATATCAGTCCAATATTATGCTTGCTGTCAAATGTGGTGACTTAGCAGATGTAAAATATGATTTTAAAAGGACAAAACTGATAATTTATAACCATTACAGGCACAGAGCATCTAAAATAGAAATCACCATCTTGTGATAAGTAATCAAAATACTGTACTGCTACAGTCTTGGTGCAGGTTTTCAAAGGGACTGGAGTGTCACAGTAGTTTTTCCTGCTTTCTGCACAAGGGCAGGCAGAGTTAAGCCTTGTCCGCAGGGCACAGGAACTCCCTGGTGGGAGTGAGAAGGGATCAAGGCCACTGACACTTACAAGTGCTCCTCAGGATGAACAGGGTAGTTGGAGGCACAAAATATCTCACAACTCCAACCCAACCTCCGACTAACGATATGCACTGCTGAGCAAATACAGCTCCCTGGTGTGAGTGAGAAGGGATCAAGGCCACTGACACAAGTGCTCCTCAGGATGAACAGGGTAGTTGGAGGCACAAAATATCTCACAACTCCAACCCAACCTCCGACTAACGATATGCACTGCTGAGCAAATACAGCTCTGCACAAACGTGGTCCTAAAAGCTGTAGAGACTCTGTTTAGATGTCTCCTTTTTCAGCTCTGTATTATTATTTTAGTTCAGGTACGAATTGCCCTGCACTGATTTTCATTCTTAGTTGCATTTATATTTAAAAATGTTGCTGAGATCATCCCAGACTTGGAGACCACCAGACCTAAACCTTATAAACTCTGGCTTTTGATTGTCTAACAGTGCTAAAGGCATGTTCCTTATGGTAGAGAAACAGCAGGCATACGTGCTCAGTGGAAAAGTTTTAGTATACAATATATTCTTATTCACATATTTTTATTACTGGTAAATAGTAGAATAAAACACCAGGCTGTCATTACAGCATCCAAGGTATGTGTGTTCCCCAGCTTGCTCCTTACTTGCAGTGTGCTTCCTCACACTGTCACTTTTGGAATTAGACGGGATACCCCCTGTTAAAAGCATCCTCAGCTGGACAATGCATTAATAGTGCAGGTTGGGAGTAAAAAAAATACAAAGCAAACAACAGCTTCAGGACTAATTTTCACACTTTTCTGCCATCTTCACTTTCAGTTAGCTTTGCTCTGTTTTTCTCATAAGGACACAAGTAAAACAAAACAGGCTGGGATTCCCCAGAATTAACAAGTTAATAGCATACATGTGTTAGGACTTATTCTTCTCAAAGCAAACTGGTCTGAGTATTAGCACAAGTTAAGGTGCTCAGGCACATCCAGTGAAGGCTTGCCTGGAGCACTCTGTTCTGGAGAGGTTTGCAGCAAGATGGGAAGACATTGCACTTAGATGTCGTAAGCACCTTTCATCCAAAGATCATAAATGCTGTACCAGTATAAATTAAGTCTCACAAATCCTCTATAAGACATATAATAATAATAACAACTATTATATGTTTTTATTGCTGGACAAAGTGATTCATTTTAAGTCACAGAGCAGCAGCATGATAGCAGAGGAAGAAAAAGAGTTTTAGGGTTGAGTCCTGAGTCTTACACCGTGACCACAACAGTACCTTCAAAACTATAATACTCACAATGGGATTCTTTGGTAACAGGGCAGTCAGATCTTTGAATTTCATATCTGCAACAATAAAATACTCCATAAAGAAACAAATTAAAATTCAAATTTTATGGGACTTACAAAAATTGTATTTTGAATTCACAAGTATTCACAAATGCCTAGGTTCTGATCAGCTACAGACTCCTTCCTCTGTGGTGGTGTTACACTCTATATGCTCAGCTTTCAGTGAAAAATATAATGATCCCAACTGTTATGGTCAGAAGGATAATTTTTAAACCATTTCGCCCCTGGAGGTACAGACAGCCTGACATATTAGCTGCCTGAGGTGTGTGAGCTGCCTTACTAAACTGAAGCTGAAACATCAGCTTAGCGATACAAGTATCAAGACTTTTGACTGTTTTAGAGACTGTCAGAGTAACTCTAAAAGGTAGGACATGAGTCAAACACCCCAAATCTATTCTCATCCTAAAATGGTTGATTACTATCATGCATAGTGTCTATCAAGGGCCAATAATAAACCACAAACATTAATCTCTGTTACAGGCTTGTATAAAGTATGACACATTTATAGATTCAGTGCAGATTTAGACATTGCCTTACCAAGAAAGCATATAATTTCTCAATGGTCAATGATTTTTAAGTAGTCTCATTAAATACAGGGGATTTTGGCACCAAGTCTACCGAAGGGAAATAAGCATCTCCGAAAAAGTAGGGGCCCTTAATCATCCAGAAGGAGAACTTAGAAATTGCCTCCTAAATTAGCTAAGAATCAATAATACATGAGGCAAAGCAGAGGGGAGAGAAGATTTGATCTTGAACGACCCGCTGAGCAATCCACAAGACAGGGAAGAGGGCAGAGAAGTAAGCTGGCTGGCGGGTGTCTGGGCTGGTGCCTCTCTGCCATCCTGCAGCCTGGGGACTGAGGGAGGGCATTTCCTTACAGCATGGACTCGTTAGCCACCCACAGCCCATCAGCTGCATATAGAGAAGAGAGGATAAGAAGGACAGGCTGTTACATTTGATTTTCAGATAAGTGTACTTCTGCTTCTATATTTGCCATTATAACTTGGTCTATTTTGGATTTTGTAAAGAAATACTTCACACTTACTTTTGCATGGCTTCAGTTAAAAGTAAGATTTCAAGGTTAGTGGCTAAAGTCACACCATTCCATCTCAGTAGCTGTAGTGATCGATAAATACAGGTTACTGGAGCCCTTTTGCACTGCCCACTCCCCATTTCTCTAGGTACTGAAAGGTGAGCTGCACAGTTTAGGTGATGGTGATGCAAGAAGTACCTTTGGACGACCTGCGTGATCCATGCAGACACCAGGACACGCAGAAAGGAGAGAGAAGAGTGCTGGAAAAGAACGATGTTCTGATTTATTCTCTACATTTGCAATTGTCATAGCTTATTAATAAAAGCATGCAGATATTAATTAAGCTGAAAGTGGTGTACCATTTCCAGCAGAGCTCCACAGATCTGGCTGCAGGATTTAAGTTGTTCTTGATTCTGCATACATAGGACCTTTATTAAATGTCACCAGATTAAACGTAGTTTGAAGACAGGGAGAGCTGCTCTTGTGTCCAGGTTTTTACTTAATTTAAATGTAATTGGACTAACAGAAATTCTAACATAACTTGTAACTCAAGAACATTATACACCATATTAATTCACCCTTCATTAAAATTTGAACACAAACTAGACAGCAGCACTCCTGGAAAGACCGAGAAGCAAAGTGACTACAGAAACCCCTCTGTGAACCGGTTACATTTATTCAGTGGCGTTCCTGGTCAGATGAGAGGGAAAGCTGTGGAACAGAAACTTTCCACAATATGTTTCTTTCACAAGCTGGTAGGGCTGCCAGAAGAAATTCCTGGCGGCTGTAATGCTGACCATAGCTGTGATGCAGCAAGCTTTTAGTTACATACTTATGCCCTGAGTCACA
>NW_010126260.1:13370-57564 GCF_000699245.1 Pterocles gutturalis
TTCCCATTACTGCTTTGCCCCAGTCTATATCCTTATAAAGAAAGAAGCAGTACTTAAGTTTATCATCAATAGCAGCATGACATTAAGAGGAACAATCCCCGGCTTGCTGTGCACCACCTTCCTTCCAGACCAGCACAGGTCTTTCTTTTACTCTGAGCACCCTTCATTTAATGTGATATAAAAAGAAGAAAATAGCTTTTATAAGTACTGTATCAGAGTTATGAGAATGAATGTGCATGGATAAGGACATAGGCAAGTGGAGAAACATTTATTTTGCCTTTTTTGTATGTATTTTTAAACACATCAGTGCTGATAATGTAATAGCCAGGATATTAGAAGCCAGAGTCTATTACAGCATTTTTATGTGAAGAAGGACAAGAAGAATATTTTTTCAAAGTCAAACAGAGCAGTTAGTGACCTGCAAACAATTAAAATGTTTACAAATATGCATAGGTCAAGAGGTATATTACTCATCCTTGCATTAGAGACAGCAGCTGAAGCTGCAGTGGCAGTACGGGGCACAGTCGAGGCTCACGGCTGAGGAGGGGTCCTTCCCAAGCCCTTGGCAGAGGAAAGAATTAGTCGGGCTTGAGGAGCTGAAGTGACTCATCCGGCAAGTGGTAACACAAGCGAGACTGGGGCCCAGCTGCTGTGACACTCAGTCCAAAGCTCTGAGGAAAAGAAAGGTTCCCTGGCTAAGAGTTAACAAGCTACTTACTTAGTATCTGCATGCTCCCCAAAGAGTGGAGAACCTCCCAGCAGCCAGTCTGTGACCCAGTCCCGGTCTGGGAGATGCTGCCCTCCCTGCTGCTGCTGCCCCTGCTCTGCGGCCAAGGTTTTGCGTATCGAGACATTTTATTTTAGGTTTATTCCGATCTGTCAAGAGATGTTGTCATATCTCTCAACAAGCTGGAACAATATGTATTACAAGCTTTTAAAACACAGAAGGTGTGATTTACTGGTACCATATGTCAGGCCATGGTGTATATTTCTTTAAACATTGTTTATCCCAGCTTCCACAATACCTGAAAAGAAACAGTGAGCTTTTCCCCTTTAATGACATTAAAGGATGGAAAAATTTTAGTGACTGTTGAAGTGAGCACTTCATTACCAAACCTCCAGCCAGTTCACTGAGGATGTAGTTTTTGTTTGAAACAGCAGCTTGCTGGAACTGTACTGTAGTACTTGCTTTGAGAGATCTACCTTGTAGACAAGTACTCCTTCCTTTAAGTAGCAGTAACTTTCTTATCTGCCTCAAGCAATTCTTTGGGATGTCACACATCAAAACACATCTTTTCTTCATTCGTCCTAATAGGTAGCAAAGAGTTCAGAATTTTTAGGTTCAGAAGCTGATGTAGTCTTGGTTTGACCTTTCTCAACATGCTGAATGCCCTCCAGTGCTCTGCACTGGAGTGTGGCAAGCCCAGCAGAATCCCCATCAATCTCACAAAGAGAGGTGGTACGGTTGAGCTGCGCCACAGTTTAAGAGCATTGCCCTTATATATTAAAATCTGATGTTGCAGCCCATTTGCTGCAGTGGTAGGTGCCTTGATAGCTGCAGTTAGCCTTGCTGAATATTCAGCAGCAGCTCCGTGTTCCTCAGCACTGCCAGTTCACTGGCAGCATTTAATATCTTTTAATTAAAAGCAAGCAGTAGTAACATTATACCTTAACCAAATGTTATCAATAAAAAAAGTTTTATTTTCTTTTTTGCTTGGGATGAGAAAGACATTGCCATCCCTGTGGCATGAAGGATTTTTTCTATCTATTTTTTCTCTGGTTAGGATGTAGATCTTGCAAGAATGACACATAGCATTACACTTCCACATCTGCATGGCCAACAGCTCCTCACTTCCCTAGGGCTAGAAACTTCAACTAATGCTGGGTGCTAAATCTATGTAATAGATCATTGCAGTGCTTTGTTTTTATTTATAATGCTGCTGTTCTCTTAGCACTTGACCAGAGGTACATATCATTACCATCATTTGGTAGCTGAAGGGTTGAGACAGGGTAAGATGCTGTGACTGGCCAACTGTCACAGCTCAGGGATTTGGAGGAACAGAGCTTTTCTCATACCATGTCAAGCTTCTTGGAGTCAAAATCAAAATCAAGAAAAAACATATACTATACTTCCAGCTCACTGGGAGATTTTTCAGTGGCTTACTACTTTGAGGTATGACAAACCTCAGACAGAAGAATAAGAAGTGAGAAGGCAAATGAAGAGTATATGAGCTGAAGTGAAATGTGAATAACGAGCAGAAAGTGTCCGTAGATTTACAAATGAGTTAGAAGACCTCTAAGAAAGCTATTCACATCATTAGGCAATTTCTGGCATCCGAATTTGGTGTGATACAGATTGTTTCACCCCTCATCTACTGTTGGTAATGGGAGATATTCCCCATTATGGGACAGACACCTTTGGTCATACGATAGGACACGCGCAGAGTCCTAGTTACATGATGAGGCATGCAGTCATCATGCAGTAACACATGGCATTTTTGCCCAGAGCAGAGAGGGTAACAGCTCACGAGCAAGATCAGTTGTTCTGGAAGATTCTAAGGTAGGGTTTTCTCTACTCTTTAAAAGTTAGGAGCATAAATTTCCTATACAACCAGCAGATGGTAATGAAAGGACAATCTAAGTTATGTATCTAATGTCAGACACTTAAGTATTAGCTACAGAATGCAAAAATACTTCTATAAAACACTGTCTTGCTGCTTTCTATGCAATCACGTCGATCATTTTGTTATACATATGAGCTGCTTAAGGCTAAGACATGCTCCATCTGCTTGTGCACTGGCCATTCAGACAGCAAACATGGGGACATTTCCACAGTTTCTTACTTTTAAGGAATCCCAGCTACAAGAAAAGGAGAGAGAATGTGAATCCCCAAGCTCGCACTGGAGAGAGACCTGATCTTGGCCGGGCTCCAGCAGCTGTGGTGGTGCTGGGCTGCTCTGGCTTGTGTCATGCAGCAAAGAGAGCAGGGCCTGACCGTGCAGTCCAGGACCAGCCGGGAATAAGACCATGCCGCGCTGACTGAACGGCTGGATGACTCTTGCAGCAGGGCTCAGATATCACAGCCACAGCCATTACTGCTAAATAGTCAACAAAACACAATTTGCAGTGCAAAGAGCAGCTCATAGTTACTACTTCAGGACTGTATACTGTTGCATGAAGAGAAGCTAAAATTACCCTTTATGATAAAGTTAATGATGTACAGTTTGTAAGTTAGTTATAACAACACCTCAAGCATTTCTACAAAACTTAATTTAATATTCTAACTCATTAAAAATCTTATTATAGAAACCACTTAAAGGCTTTATAAACGCATTTTCATATTATTAGGGAAGGATCTTAATAAAGAGCAATTGGAATGCAAAATGCACATGCAGAGTAAGTTGCTTATAGTGAAACTAGCTAAATGAAATTTGCTGTCAGCAAAACTCCCAACTAGTTTCTTCATCTGGGTTACAAATGGACTATGGTTTTGTGTACTTAGTCCTTTTTCTAATAGAGTCTGCCAGAGAATTCAAGCAACTGAGATAACAGTACAAGCATTGGCCATAATCCCCCTCTGAGGAACAAAATATCCCAGAGCAGGCAATGACGAGCACGTGCAGTTGATTAGTACAAGTGACGTAGCTCACATCCATAGAAATTTCTCTCTCAAGCTATAAAAATTATTTAATACTGAAAATGAAAAACAATATTGAATCTTAGGACAAGGCTCTGCTATAGCTCTGGTGAAAATGAAGTTTTGATCTACTTAGAATGATATTTGTTATGTTTAGCAACTAAATAGCATTTTATGATTTTTATTGATTACCATATTGTGACAGTGTGGTAATATACCAGTAAAATTATTCATTATAAGAATGACCTAACAGTGAGCATGTTTCATCTGCATAACTATTTTTAAATGAGGCAATAGACTTAACAGTTACTAATGAATGATTTATCATCAGAATAGAAACCAATAATGGTTTACATTATCTGTATTCTTCACTGACATTATCTGTAGTTGCTATTCATAGCATGTAAATTTTAGAAGCCTACAATATTTGAATCTTGCATGCCATATTTTTATAGTTGTGTTTTAAATTTTGTGCACTAACAGGTTCAAGTAGGTAACATTTTAAATCTTCATAAATAACAAAATTTGTTGTTTGCAATAACACTTAAAATGCTAATCTGTGGATCCCTGTCTTAATGAATTAGTAGTGTTTTCTATGTACAAAATAAATGCAAAAGGTCATCTTCTTATCCCCCAAAACTACAGTGAAGTCATCACAGAATTAATTTTGTTATTCTGCTGAAGCTGCATGCAATCACTGAGGTTCGTACGGGTGAAGTATTATTAAGTTCTGCTCACTGACACATACTGCTGTACACAAAATAAGAGCTAAGAAGTGCAGGCCACTGAAATTACTCCTACATGCAATCGGATTGTTTTTTAAAACAAGCTTTTTGGATACTTTGACAGCAGTCCTGTAGGTGCAGCTAATCCTCCGTTGCTGCTCCCTGTTTTTTCTCGCACCTCTCTCCAGAAGTGCCCCTGCAAGCACAGCGGGACCAGCTCCCCACAGCCCACAGGTTGCCCCTGTAGGGTGGGATCTACATTGGTGTTCTACCCCTGGTTGTGAATGGATCATCTGGGCCGGAGAGAGGGAAGGAGACCTCCTCCATCACCCGTGGAAGGGATGGGAAGTTTGGGAGCAGGGGCTGCAGGCCACAGGGCAGGGCAGGCAGTGAGATGTAGAGTGATTAACGCACTGCTGTTTATGAAAGTACTACACCAGACAGCAAGACCCGCAGAGCCCCTCAGGGAGGTGTGCTAGGCACCCTTGCCCTCGGTGAGCAGTGGGCAGAGCCAGACCAGGCTGGGCAGGCTGCACTGTCTTTAAACAAACTTTGGAAAGTCAGTATCGTATTTTGTACACCTATGCTATTTCATCATCCTCTAGTGCATTTGCTCATGACCCTTTCATTTGTTGCAGCAATAGGTCTCACATTTACAAGTGTGGAGCACTTAAAAGGAGTGAGGTTTTTTTGTTCTTTTCAGTGTCTGTTCCATTCATGCTGCACTTGTGGGCTTTCTGCTGCTGTACCTCAGTCCCAATGCAAATGTCATCATCAGGTAAAAATAAACTTTAAGACTACCTAAAAGACTATCTAACAAAGTAGCTTTGTTTGCCTTTAGCAATTTAATATAGCTTCAGCATAAACGCTTGCCCACATGCAGATGAAAAAGCTTCAGTGCATCTGTGGGCACTCCAGAGCTGACTTTTCTCTCCTCTGGGCCCATGGGCTGAACTGATTTAAAGGTGTCTGATCATCTTTTAAGTACATAGCCACAAAGTTCAGCTGGTGCTTTGTGATTAAATCTCGTCTCAAAAGCCAGAAAGCTGAAGCGGTGGCACTGAGCCTACAACCAAAGTGCCTTTAGAAGTTCTTTTGTATGGAGACTGTTGACAGAGAGTCCAAGAAAAGATGGTAGAAAAAGGTAGTTGTAATGTAGTTATGTCCACGCTCCTACATTTTTGTAAATGCCTGATATTTGAGCAAAATAAAAATATTCATTCATTACCAGGACTTAACTGATGCCAAAAGCAGATTGAAATCTTGGGTTTTTTTCAAGCCACAGATGTTAGGTTATCTGAGGAAAACGACAGCGGTTCTGGGGCAGAATGCTGAACTTTTCCACTGTATCTGCTGTGCTATCAAATAGGCTGTCGTGATCCCGGTTCTTACTGTGACATGACAACAAAACTGGTTTTATATCACTCCTAAGAGTTCCATAACAGGATGTTATTCACTGCTAATGTATTTTTGGTTCATATAAATGCAGAAAGAATCTGTGACAGGTCACAGGGTATAACCCTGTTATTTTTAGTCCATGTACATAATTTACCTTATTCATTGCTACAGGGGCTCCACAACTGATTCAGGGCTGTGATAGAGGCTCAAATCAAGTTAGCAGAAGAGCATTAGCATTACAATCTGTACAAAGTACAAACCAGAAAACTCAGATTCAATTTGGGGGATGAGTGTAGGCTGGAGATGCTTCACCTGCTACTAATAATGTCATGAGTGCTACGCAACCAGATACATTAGATAAGGATTTCCTGGTTTAATGGTGAGCATAAATAAAGAGGACCTGTGCTCTGATGCTGCAAAATTACATAGCTCTGTTGAAATAATGGAGCTACAATGATATAGCAGAGTGTCTGGAGACAGCTTAAAGATACTGTTTCCATGAAACTTGGCAGGACCACTCAAATCAGTGAGATGAGAAAGACCTGGAAAATAATCAGAAAACATTTCGCCTGTCAAAATTCAAAGCTTCCATTTCTGTGTTTTCTGAAAAGCAAAGGGTGGGCAGATGGGTTCTCTTTGTTCCTCCTTTTTAATTCAACCAGGTAAAGAGACAACCAGTAGACTTACTGCATCTTGACATGACAGTTAATCTTTTCTTCTTTCATGACACTGTTATGTTAAATATTGGGGATCAGGTTTTATTTACTGCTTTCACTTTCTGTAATCCAATCAAATGAGTCTTCCCAGCTGCCCTTAAAGCAAAGTAAATCTTCTTTTATAAACCATTCGTAAACAAATCAAGTGTTCATTGTCAGATCTAAGCTAGAAGATATTTTATGTGACCACAAGCAGATCACTGTCAATAGAAAAATCAGATGTTACATCACAAAATACTTTCAAGCATATTTCAACAGAGAATGGTACATGAACGTTACATTTTTCAAAACAGAGAAATCCTAGCATAAAGCCCTACCAGACAGTCCATGTAGCATATTCCAGGTAGATGGATGAAATGATCCACTAAGGAAGCTACAATATATAGTTAATAATTACCACATTTCTCTCCTCCTCAAAATTGTGTTCTCTCCCATGAAATGAGACCTATTTTCTGATCAAGCTACTGTTCTTCTTGAAAAAATAAGATGCAAAGTATTCTAAACAGTAATGAATAACTTAAAGTCTTGCTTTGCATATCCATAATGCTCTGGCTCCAAGGATCTCAGATCATGCTTCATAAACTTTAATTGAGCTGCCTATATTCCTATCACATCAGAGAAGATTACTTCCTGTGTTTTATAGCTAAATGATAGCAAGACAAATACAGAGACAAATCCTGCCCTCAAGCAAATGGTCACAGAGAGTCTTCTCATTGCCTTACCACTACAGTGCTACTCTGCAAGCAGTACTCTGAATTTATTTTATAGGCAGGAATCAGAGGAAGATGCTCCAGCTTTCAATAGTAAGGATCTGGGCTCATCTCTGAGGTACCCAGGAGAAGGAAACAGGAGCCCAGTAAAGCAGGAGGCAGAGGTTCTGCAGCTGTGTCCCCACCGAGCTGCCTGCGGGCAGCACACCCGTGCACTTGTGGTACCTGCCTCAGCAACACCGCAGTCTGAAGGCTAGGATTTTCCCATCTGCTTCTCCATGTGCATTACCAGCCAGAATGCTAGCGGCTACAAATGCACCTCTGGTCTTCAGTAACTTAAAAAATCCTATTTCCATATTTTTTAAGTTCTTGCCAACACAAGTGAAATAAGGAATATACATGGAAGCTCATTCTGTTGTCTGGAAATTAAGATTTCTGGAGTGAGACAAAGATTACAGCTTTTCTTTTACATAGCTCCCCATTTCACGTATCTTAAGTGGTTTCAGAGACTGTACCATAAGCACAGGCAAATGATAAATTAATGGTTTTCCAGTTTTGTAGTTAAGTCATTACCTACATTGGTTTTACTGTAGTTGTTCTCATTGCCCTGCTTTGTGGCACCTCCTGGTGACCTACCAACACCCGCTCCAGAGCCCTCTGCCATTCTGCATGTGCAGAAGTGCACAGACACCTTGTGTGAAATACAGCCAATACAGATGGAGATGTCATTTACACAAAAAAGTAGGGAGCACAATGAGCTGCTGACAGAGGCTAGCTTTTCAAGTACACATGAAGTAGAAACTCACTGTAGATAAGTTTAGCAACTGGTCTTAGCACAGTTCTCAGCAGTCACCCTCCTCTCTGCTGTCCAAGACATCGTTATCAACCAAGGCCTACTTCCACCTCATAGATACTCCTGTCATTGCTGGGAGGACAGAATGTGAGACAGGATGCCCAAGTCATCATTTCTTGTTCAAATTTCAGTACCACGCAAGCTGAGCTGAGCAACGTATAGACAAAAGGGTGATCTTGCACCACAGGATGGCATTAAGTGGCTGTAAGAAATGAGTAATGGCTTCACTGAGACAACAGCATTGTTCTATTAAAGTCAAAGCATAAGTCTCAAACAGGTGTAATCAAGAGTAACAAGACAAGTGTGACAAACAGCAGGACACAAAGGATTTTACTGGGGAAAAAAAGGGCATGATTTGATTAGCAGTAATTTTCAAAACACATGACTGCCAGTGGTTTTAGCTGCCTCTCATAGAAAGGCATTTAAAAACATTTTTACTAAATTAATATTGGTTTCGTTTCCTAGTGAATGCTCTATTTTGTATTTCTATTTCCAAATGTCTGGTGCAACTTCTCCAGTGAATACTTTTTTTTTTTTTTTTCCCTTTGGTTAAGCTATGAGAAAGAAGAGGTCCTGACCTCGCCAGGAGGAATCACCTGCCTTTCCTGTTCTGCTCACAACAAAGTCATCTCCTGTTAAGGTATTTGTTCCTTAACAGAGAAACAACTAACACAATCACGTTATTTTGAGCCTCTCCTTAGAGATGGCTGCTCCTCGAGCTCCTCCTGTTCCAGACAAGTCAACTGCAACGCAGGGGCCCAGCGGGCAGGTGGGCAGAGTGGGTTGCAGGCTGCTCCTTGCTTTCCCGCAGCATCAGCACCTGTGGCCAGGACAGGGTGTTTAGGCTATATGTATCACTATATGCACCACTATATGTAGCTCTTTAGAGATGTTACATCAGGGAAGAACAGACTAAATTTCAAGAGAAGAGCTGTGACAGAGAGTCACTACCCTGAGGTTTCAGCCCTTGCCCTACAGCCGACTTCAGCTGCCCAGCTGCATAACTTCACTGGACCACATTTGTCCGAGACCAGCAGATCCAGCTCCCCACAGGGCTGGTTGGTGCTGTGTTTAAGTCAGGACTGAACTGGCCCCATTCCTCCTCCATCACACAGAGGAGACAGGAGCTCTGTGCCCCACGGCACGATGCAGAGCCTGGTTACATCACTGAGAGACCTGCCTCTTCCTGCACACCCGCCGCAGGCAGAGTTCTGCCCAGGACTGGCAGCGCACCGAGCACCAGCCAGTCCCCCAGCCTGCCCCAGCTCCTGTGAGAGCCACCCTCGCATCAGCCAGAAGGCCAAACACTCCCCATTTCCAGCGGTCCTTGCAGTTGCATTAATTTATAGTCTAGAACTGCATTGAACTGTCTTGCTCTGGACTTTGGGTGTGTTGCCACAATAGAAAGAGCAGCAATGTAGCACATTTTTGTACAGTACAATTGTACCCAGTAGCATCCCCAAATTGCTGTGACAACCATAGTCCAGCCTCCCCCCACAGAGGTGATTCAGCAAAGGCTCCTGAGTGAGCATAGACTTACAGTATCTCCCCCTTCCTAAGGAAGAACTACATTTGAAACAAGCTTTCTAGGATTTTTGTTCAACTGTTGTGCTAGTTTTGGGTGGGGTAGAGTTAATTTTCTTCACAGTAGCTATACTATGGGGCTATGTTTTGGATTTGTGCTGGAAACAGTGTTGATAACACAGGGATGTTTTAGTTACTGCTGAGCAATGCTCACACAGAGTCCAGGCCTCTTCTGCTTCTCACCCCCCCTACCAGCGAGTGGGCTGGGGGTGCACAGGGAGTTGGGAAGGGACACAGCTGGGACAGCTGACCCCAGCTGACCAAAGGGATATCCCTGACCATATGATGTCATGCTCAGCTTATGAAGCTGGGGGAAGAAGAAGGAAGGGGGGGATGTTCAGAGTGATGGAGTTTGTCTTCCCAAGCAACCATTACGCGTGATGGAGCCCTGCTTTCCTGGAGATGGCTGAACACCTGCCTCACAATTGGGAATTAACAAATTAATTCCTTGTTTTGCTTTGCTTGTGTGTGCGTCTTTTGCTTTACTTATTAAACTGTCTTTAGCTAAGCCCATGAGTTTTCTCACTTTTACCCTTCTGATTCTCTCCCCCATCCCACCAAGCGGAGTGAGCGAGCAGATGTGTGGTGTTATTGCTGTCTGGGGTTAAACCACAACAACTGTTTATTTTGCCGTTATTGGAGATCAATACCTCTTCAAAGGGAAGATTTTTGTGAATGGCCGGAGTAATATTTTAACTCCAAATAAATTACTTGGAATTCTAATTTGTCCTGAATTCTCTAGAGTACCCCGAGGTCACATACTGTCAGGCTGGAGCAATATCTGTGACTGAATCTGTCTGAAAAAGCAGAAGGCAGGGCACCAGGTCAGGTATGATCTCCAGGTCGCTCCTGTTCATTATGGCAGAAGGCTTCTTAACCTGGGGAAACTGGCATTTCTTGTTGCTGCTGATCTCATTTTCTCAGCATGTGCATGATAAACAGCAAAGCAGATGAACTCTTAAGAAACAAAAATACTTTTTAAATGCAAATTCTTCCAGTAACTCAGAACAAGGATAAGGAAATATGGAAAATATAGGCTATACATGCAGAATTGTTCTGACACAAAGAAACATTTAGCAAGACTTTCCATAAGGCAGCTGCAGCTCTGTGAAGTCAGCAGAATTGTAAGATGACAACATCCAGTGTTTATTGTTTATAGTTAGTGATTTATCTTTCCACTTCAACTTCAGTGCCCATATTACTGTGTAGGAACCCAGCACGATTATCCTCATTTATGGATATTTTGAAAACTACCTTCTCCTAGAGGTTGTAATTCAAAATTATTTTGTGTATGTGTATTTATATATTTAAAGGTGGTAATATTATGGGCAGGATATATACAGCTTAAAAATAACAGCCCTTCCCTGAAGGTGTAGCTAAACTTTTTAAGGAAAGAAAGTTTCTCATGCTTTATGATTTTAAAGAATAGATTGCGTAGCTTCTCTTCTCATGGAATGCAGAACTAAGCATACAACCTTCTGAGGAGTTCATGAAGTAGGAGGCCAGGTTGGTCTGGCAATTAAAGAAGACATGCCAAGAAACATCTGGACACTTCTGTACCTCTTTTGTAGAAAGCAAAGAGCTCAGAAAGTGCTCATGGTTGACTGACAAAATTGGCATGGTAGAGCATGACACCATGTAGAGATGAGGGTCTGAGGTGAGCCCCAGAGACAGGAGCACAACATGTTACACTTCTACATGAGGCAGCAAGTCTCCTCCCAAACTGAGAAGTCCAGCTGGGAGACTTGTAATGCAGTGACATGGCTGCCAGGAAAACACTCAGAAAACCAGTTTTGTTTTATACAAAGTTATGCTTTTCAGGCTTTCTGTTTTTCATTTCAGAATGCTTCAAAACCTAAAATTTAAAAATTCCCTATGAAATGAAACGGCTGGGAGAAATGCTTTGCACACGAACAAAAAGTTTCATTTCAATGAAAACAAGATGTCTTCTGGTTTTGACCTTTCTAGCCTTTTACCATAGGAAACCATACCATGCTGAGAAAAGTTGCTTCATAGCTAAAAAGTAAAATTAAAAAGCTTTTCCTTTGAAATATCAAAACAGGTTGAGGGAGGTTTTTTTCAATGTTGTTGTCACCTTTTTTTAGCCACAAAGAAGGTCAGGTTCTGCCTGCTAGGAAATGCTTTCCGTTTTGATGACAAGTGGGGCTGGGACCAGGAGGCCACGCAGGCTGGGTACCCCAGTCTCATGGGTGGGAATTGCTCCTACGCACCATGCTGAGCCTCTGCAAACAGTTGTGCTCCTTTTAGTGTGCTTAGTTAGAAAACATCTAAGATGGTGTGTGATGAAAGGCCATGATCTTGTGACAGATAGATCATTATTGCAGCAGCTAATTACCCTTTGCTGATTCCTGGACAATGAGATTAGCATCAATGAGGCTTGGGAGAGCTATTGGGAACAAAAAGGGACATGAAAGACAAACAATGGAAATTAAATCCCTTGGTTAAACAGAGCAATGAGACACTCTTCCTGAGGCAGACAAGCCAGGGTGCTTCCTCTGCCTCCATGCCGTGGGCAGAGATGGAAAGTTATCGATAAATAACAGCTCCTTTTGGGAATGGGTACTGCACAGACAAGATCCCTAAATAGCCGCTGTCAGTTTGGGCTGAGCTGCATGTGCTGTATCCTGACCACAGGTATGGCTTGGGGACAGCCCAGCAACTTCACTTGGGACAGACCTTCACTAGAGTGACACTGAAATAACCAACCTGCTGCCTGGAGATTAGGGTATCACAGTCAACAACACCCCTCAGGCTCCTGAAGCTAGGAGAATTTGAGCATATATGCTTAAAGATAATTATATGCCTACAAATTCTGGTCTTAAAAGAGAAAAATGGGGGGACATTTTTAGAAGCATTCGGCAGTGATAAACTTTGCTTGTATTGGGGTCAATGGGATTTCTTTCTACATGTCTTAAGTGGGAGCTGAATTAGGTCAGTGCCAAAGTGCTTTTGTAAATCAGACCTGTGTGGTAAGCAAGCAGGTACAGTGTGTTCCTTGCCTTTAATGACAGCTTAGGGACATCTCTTCCAACGCAGCGCAGCATGAAGTCCCTCTTGATGACAAAGATGCTACTGTTTATGTCCAAAAACCCAAGGTAATTTTGTATATGAGTGAAAAAAAGCCTCACCTTGAAGTGTTCTTAATGGGTCGCAAAATCACATATTTGAAATTTTAAGAAAAGATGGAATGTATCTATTTCAGTCTCCTCTTTAGAAATTCCCTGCCCAATTAGGAAAATGCACCTCTGCTAAGAGCAAGAACAAAGCAGCCATCTTTCAGGAGAACAGTCCATTTGCAGTGGGGAATTATTAACCACTAAAAAGTCAGGATGTTTCAGAATAAGAGTTTCCAAATCCTTACCCCTAGCAATAATGTCCCAGTAACACTACACCAGAGTAATGGATAGGAAATGAGAAAAATCCTCAGAAAAAAAGGAAGATTTATGAAAAGATTAGACACACAAGTGTGTGTTGAATATGCATGCACAATTGCATGCTTAATTTGCACACCCAATTATTGCCATTGTGCATAAAATTGAATAATTACCCATGAAAATAACTGATTATGGTTATTTACTTCCATAATTACTTGATTTGCACATACAATCATGGTAATTAGGCACACAAATTAGTCATCACACAATTGCATGCCTAACCTTATTAAGAATCAGAATCAATGCATTTATTTCAAATTGCATTTGTCCAATTCTGTTGTACTATGATTTTTGTTATAGCTGGGTTTGGAACTGGTGTATGTAGCGGGGACCAGTGCGCCCCTGTCCTGGTGCCACCCTTCAGGCATCGGCAGAGCCTGCAGCATGCTGCCACGGCACAACGCCGGGCTCAACGACAAAGGAAATGTCATGAAAAGGGTAAAAATCGGCCAAAAATTGACAAGAATTTGGGAACAGGATATGGTTTTTAAGTAGTTATGTTCAATTCAGGAATGAGGTAAATGAAAAAAAGGTATCTCAAGCATTTGTGGGGAGGAAATGGAAAGTGATGTAGCAGAAACAATACTTTAATGATGCTTTTCAGCATTAACACTTTAAAAATTTGTAAGTACTGTAATCAGTCAGCATGTTTCTGAAAATCCAGATAAACTATTACTTTTATTTTACAGGCAAAGACAGTTAAGAACAGAGATATTAAATGCCCAAGCCTGCATCCGTTCTCTGCTGCACTCCCAGAAATAAAATCCAATTTCAGCTCCCAGATTTGTGATTTCACTTATTAGTCTAAATGTCTTCCCCTTGTAGATGTCCTGTCTCCAGGTGCAGTAGGTGAGGATACCTTTATTAACTTTCCTATAAATCACATTTTGCTAGGAAACATAATAAAAGCCTGGGGAATTAGTCAATAAAATAGTGCTGCTTCTCTATCACTTAATAAATGCCTGGGTCCTGTGGCTGGAACTTGGTATGCTCTCTAATTAAAAAGAACAAATATGAGAAAAATACTGGCAACTTGAAATATTGAGCTGTTTCATGCTTTTTATTGGAGCCTTCTTGAGTACAATTTTCTAATAATTGGACCAGATGGACAAGAAAAAAATTAGCATGACAGTTTAAACTGAGTATATTACTATATAGAAAGGATCATGCATGACAGATCTGTGAATTTCCCGACATAAATCACTAACAGCCCCACTGTGTCTGTGCATATAATCTATATTTTTCCCCTACCAGTTCTGAGTTAATGCCAAGATAGTTAATGCTGGAAGAAATATAGAGGTTAAAACATTTTGTCCTGAATGTATCTTTTTTTTTGTTGTTGTTAATTATGTGTCTTAATTTAGTTCTTGCTTAATGCACTTTAGAATGCATTGTATTTCTTGTAATTGCTTTATTATTACTTGACATCAGACCTTATGTTAAGCAATCAAAATGGTATGGCAGGATGAAAAGGAGGGAGGATGATCAAGATGCAGTGAAGATGAGTTTGCATCTTTAAATTAATCACATAGTCCCCAACTGCCAGAAACTTATAGGATTAGCATTACACTTTCTCCAGATTACATCCTATCAAAGAAAAGAAGGAGGAAACAAATCCCTGAGTGAGCAGATGTTTGGTGTCTGTTAGCTTGTGACAAAGTTTTGCTTTGAGTAATTGCAGGTGGGATCTGTTGTCAGCCTGACTCTTCTCTCCTGCTTTCCAGCAAAACCCACCGCAACTGGGGAGACATGGCCCTGGGCCGGGAAAGGCACGTGGTAATGCAAAAGCCACATGCTTCTGCGAGTGCACATTTGAAATACCCTCAGAAATCTGTGGCAAAAATGCCTTAATAAAACTGGTTAATGCCATGATACAAGAGCTCTCTCCAAATCCCTTAAAATATTAGGTGTCAAAACATGCTGGAAAAATATAGTACCTTTGCAACACAGGCCCATTAGTATTTTATAGGCAGTAAGAACCTTAAGACTCCCCTATCTTAAATCCTAGGGAAAGCCATTTAATAGAAATAACTCAGGACTTCCAAAGTAAATGTTAACACCTCTTGCTAGTTTAATTCTTTCACAAGGCTATTTTTATAAATCACAAGTAAATGATGGTTTATAATATAACTGCAAACAGTCTGAAGTTAAGACATGAAAGACAAACCTATCCCCAGGAGGTGTTTTAACTTTAGACCATTCATTCTGCAGCTCGTGGTCCTGCAGTGGCCTGACAGCATACTGATTTGATGTGCTGATCAAGTGCAACTCCCATGCAGAAAAAAATTATTTATTTACATGCATAAGGCTACTTAAAAAAAAAAGAATTCTGTATATTTCGTACTGCTAAGGGGGTATTTGTTTAGTTGATGTAGTATTTTCCATAATGATTTCTGATTACCAAAATGCATAGTACAAATGGTAATCAGTGCCCCTTTCAAAGCAAATGCTGCTGCTGAGTACCTCCTATGAGTTTAATCACAGTGTGCAATTCACACCGTAATGTGTTATAATTGCCCCCTACAAAGCTGGTCCTGTTTCATTTTAATATCACTGGACTAACTACTGAAACTCAACATGAGTTCCTTGAATGCTGCATTCTTCATTGAGAATTTAATACATAATTAATCTCAAAAAAGGATACCATAAAAAAGGTGAGGATTTTTTAAGAAATGCCTTGCTTTTTAATAGCTGTAAAATCGGTAGTGGTACTTTGAAAAGTTCACCCTGTTGGATGCTTTACTCTGAGATCCAGTCTGATTGCCACTTCCTTCAGATAATTTTACCTATTCTTTCAGCAAGGGAAAGGTACATACTGATGGCAGTGGAAAGCTTTGTATTTTGTTGTTTTCTAACATCAGGCAGTTTATCCTCATTTTCATGCACCTACGAATACTATTCACACTGAGATGTGATGTTACTTTTTAAAAGAACTGTTGAAAGTACCCAGGGATATAAGCTGCAGAAGAACATAATGCTGCACAGGATTTTGAGCCAAAGATCTGAAAGAGCAACTGGAGATGGAGCATACAACTCACCTGCTGTCAAAGTCTATGCAATCCCCCTCTAATTTTGATAGTGAATAGTGTTATTTGCATGGTCACAGAGCTAATGAAATTGTTCATTATGAATACCTGTTGGGCTACTTGTGACTTATTTTGTGAGCCAGCCTTTGGACTCTCCTCATTAACTCGTGTGCTCTTCAGTACACTTGAGCATTCCCCCAGCGGCTCCCACTGGCCCCAGTGCCTGAGCACCTGCGTACTCTGCCTGCCCACGACACGAGACACTTCTGGGGTGACCCGGCCTTGCCACAGCCAGCAGAGCCCCGCTTCATCCCAGCCCATGAGGGGACTCTCTCCGAAGCCCCCTCTGGCAGGGCCTGCTGTGGGGAGGTGCCACCTGGGGCTAGGGAGAGTGCTGGGTGGGGGACAGGTCAAACCCAACTCAACCTTCCTGGCAGCTTGTGACTGGCGTTCTCCCTTTTCCTTCACCGGGTGAGTGAAGGTTTTAACCTGAGAAGCAAATGACAGAGTGTCCTCATCAAGATGGGTCACCGGTGCACAGAAAGCTGCCTATTTAACTCCCCTTGTGACCGAAACCCGTCATCAGACGTCGCAGCCGCTTTCCACTGTCAGACAGTTTGGCTGGGGCAGTCAGAGGCACCGCGAGGCACTGGTCACGGCACTGGAAATGCCTCTTGCCCCGCTGACACCAGGCCTACTATGAGCGATACGATCACTTTAATTACACTGATTGCAACAATCAGAGCTGCTGGTGAAATTACCAAGGGGAGCCATAGCCTGGGACAGACATTTTTTAATAAAACTGATGAAGTGTCCCCTACTTTATGTCCATCCCTGACCTCCCAAAGGGAATTACCCACACATCACCCTCTTTCACAGCAGACATGCTGCCGAGCCAGGAGCTTCCACCTCCTCATTAACTGCAGCTCCCGTTGCTCCCCTAACGAGGGCTTGCTCAAGCACCCTGCCAACCCGCTCACCGCTGCCAAGCATCCCACACTGGGCACAAACCTGGAGCATTTCCAGCCTCTCCTGGCTTCTGGAACCAGAACTTGGTCCCTTTTTACTGAATGCAGCACACAAGGATAACCTAGGATGTGCAGAGAGGAGAGGCACAAAAAACTTTTGAGCAGTCAATGTTAATGGTGTGTAGCTGGTGACAGCTTGTTTGGTCACAGTGCATAGAGTGATGGCTAGAAAGGATAGCACATGGGAAGCACAGACTTTTTTGCTTGCCTGTCTGCTACCTCCATCGTTTCCCAAAACCTAGAAGACACAACATCAGACATTTTTCTTTGAGCCTTCATCATTCAGCTTGACCAGATTGTGGTGATTGATGGGACCTGAAAACGGGCTGACCCCAAAGTTGGCCTGGGATATGTGACAAAAGTCCTTGCTACTTGCCCTGATGCTCCTGTGATGTTTTCCTTCTATCAGCTTATGTTTCCTCACTTCTGTCCTCTTTAACCACTCCTCCTTGCCTCCTTGCCCTGCAAAACTGACCAGCCAGAAAGGGCAGTTAGAAGTCAAGAGCTCAAGTCCAACTTTAATACACCTCTGCTGGGTCTTAGGCTAGTGCTAAAACTGTGCACAGTATCTAGGCTCTTTTCTTTCTTTCTTTCCCTCTACCAGACAGGTTTATCACAGAGACTGCAAATTCCTTCTCATCTTTTTCTCTCTCTCATTATCTTCATTGTGGATTTTTGTTGTATAAAGAGAAAAAAACAAATAAACACAGAGCTTGTGCAAGAAAACCTGCTGCTCCAAACCATTTCAATCAGTTAATGCTACCTTGAAAAGCATTTGCCAATGTCAAACCCAACAACTGAAAATATTCTGTGCAGCTCAGTGAATAGGAAACAAGACATACATTTAGTTTAAAAGGTAAAAATTAATCTATGATGCAAAATACTGGGTACTTTTTCTAACCTCTAACAGGAGATGAAAATAATGGCATTTATCAAAAAGGAGATGCAGCACCAATAAAACACGGAACTGCCCTTGACTGACTGTATGATGTCGCACCATTAATTGTTATCAGGGTTTTTGCCTGGGCAGAACCTCAGCCTGTCATAGCACCAGCACACCAGGCTCCACCCAGGTGTAAAACGCAGAGGTTAGACTTTTCCTTCTTTCATGGAAGCTGCTTCAGCATTTCACGTGTGCTCAGGGTGGAAGGGAGCTGCAAGGGAGTGAGCAGCACACTGTACACGTGCAAGGAAAGTGCATGAAGAGGATGCTCACGTGAGCATTGACTCAGAGACCTTTCATTCCTGAAGCCTCTAACCACCTGGAACCACACACAAACGTGCCAGTTTTCTGTTTTAAGAAAGCACTAATTCAATGTGTAACTCTGCAAATTTCAGACCCAAGGCCTATTTCAGATGCAAACTTCATAACAGATCTTCCAAAGCTATTATAACCATTGTCAGGGAGCATTCATGTCTTCAGAAGTAATTAACGCAGAAAATCTTGGGTATATCTTGCCAAGGTCCTCTGAAGATTATTCCCTGAGCTGCACTGTTTGAAAGGGGGCAGAAAAGACAGGGAAGAAAAAAAAAAAAAAAAGCAGCATGAATTGTAATTACTCAAAAGCAGTGCAGAATAAAGCTACAGTAAATTCCTTCACAGTTGAACTCAACTGTTTAACACATGAAAACTCTAATTGACAATTCTGCACCAAAGTGTAAATTTGTCAGGGAAGGATACACAACAAGTTTTTTGGGCTTTGTTTCTTTTTCTCCTTGTACATCATAGTGAGTGCTGTTGTGATTTGGATCTATTACTTCTGAATATTGCATGAAGCTGACAAGCACTTGTCATTTAAAGACCACATGGAGGCATTTAGTTTTCCATTTAGACATAATAACACATTATGCAAATAAGCTTGCCAAGGAAAGCTGGAGGCTTACATGAAATAAACTGTCAAACACCAGTTGCTAATAAATGAACATTTCTTTATAGATTGTCTTAATTTGGGCAACAGGAAAATAAGCGTGGCTGTGTGGATAGACAATCTTTCAATATGAAATTCTGTGGATCGTGCAGAGCAGAAATCTTCCCAGAAAATTAATGTTCCTTGCCTTGATGAAGTTAAACAAACATGGGGAACTTTAAGCAACCATGTAAAATATTTACACTATATTGCCCAAAACAAGAAAGGTTTCGAAATCAGCTCCCAGCATCCCAGATGCCAATGGGAGCTTCCCTGTGCCTGGGGCGAGTGCAGGGTGTCTCCGGCCGGCGCTGGCCCCGCAGCTGCCTGGCACATCCCTGGCTGCTGGCACCTTCTTCACCCCAAAGGGAGCCCTCACATCCCGGCAGCACTGCCCAGGGGTGGTACACCACTGTTTGAACGGGCACAGCTTCCCAGAGCTTTTCTCTGTGCCATATGCAGAATTCGAGAGTACTTGCAAGGAGACCTCAGGCTAATTTGCTAATGGAGGAGCGAAGTAGAGTATTTAAAATAAACAAACTGAAACACAGGCAGCTGGGATCAGTAACAGTCCCAGTCTTTCATGTGCAGGTAACTGGGTGAGTAGAAAGCTCAGAGATGCTCACATGCATATTCACCAAAATTAAACACAGGCAGGCCTCTTAAAATAACTCACACCAACAAACAGACCACTATGGCAGCAAAACCAAGAGGTTACCAGGGTCAAATGAGGGGTCTTGTTCAAGTGAACTGTTTCCCCTTGGCCTGATAACGTAACATTAGAAACTGTGTATTTCTTTATTGTGGTGGGAGAAGGGCTCTAGCTTTGAGTTGTTCTGTGCTGTGTTGAAATATTCCATCATTCAAGGAGAAAAGGAGCCTCTGAGTGCCAGAGCTTGCTGGGGAAGGATATGCCAGGAAGAGAGGGTCACCTGCTCTATCTGCTCTCTAAGCGGAATGTGAGAAGAGAAGGTCTTAAAACGGAGCAGTTCCACTTTAGTTCCACTAAACAAACCAACCAACCCACCACCAAACAAACCAAAATACATTGGTGATCATTCTCTACTTGTGCCAGTTAAAAACTTAATGAAGGTTATTGATTTATCAGTCCACTCTGTGTAAAAATAGCCTAATTGCTCTCCATCTTTAATATTGCTTTGAAGGGAAACTAAAGCCAATGTGTAATGCCAGTGGTTAATCTACTATGTCGTTCCTTGTTTCTATTTTTTAATAACATGAGTAACATACAGTTGTTTCTAAATTGACACCTTTTCATCCTTTAAGAAACTACACCCTAAAGTAATATTCTGTCAGAAATCCACTCTTAATTGGCGTAATCAAGTAGTATTTCCACTTTAGGAAGGAAGGATTAGAGTCTCATTTACTGAGAAGTTCGCATGACAGTTGCAGACATTTATATTTGAGTAGCTGGTTTGGGATCTGTCCAAATCTTTCTTTTTTCCCTTCTTTCTAATTAATATTTCAAGCATACAGGATAGTTGCTTCTTTTTTGGAAACCAGATTGAAGGATTTTATATGCACTGGGCATTTTGCCATTGAGTGGAAAAAAAATATTAAAAAACCTAAGAAGGAATTAATGAAGTTTTGCTCTGTAACTAACCCAAAGTTTTTCCACACATAAGGGAAACTTTACCTGATGAAACCACGCTGTCCCTCTGCCATACAGCATGACTGACCAGTTATTTTAAGACAAAGTAAATTTAGGAAGCTGATGCTTTGTGCGCTCTGAGCAACCCTCCCTAAATGACAAAAGAAGCTATACTTAGAGCCATTTGAAACTGAAGATTTATATGGAATTTAAGAGCTTTTGCAAAACTTCCTGATAGCTCAGAACCTCCCCGTATTTCACCAGTCTGCGCAAACCTCACTGTACTTTCAATCTCCACAAAGCTGTTAGATTTAAATTTGGTTTTAATAAAACCTGTCGACTGCTTGCGAGTGGAACAAGCGCAAAGCAGCATCCTGGCTTTATTCAGAATTTATCCCTGCGATGTGAGAATGAGGAAGCACCTGGTGGAACAGGAAGACGGTTCATTTATGAGAGGTGAAAGAAAGCACTTCCTTACTCAGCGAGCAGCAAAATTCTGGAAGCTGCTGCCACAGGAGCCTGGAGAAGGACCATGTCAGCAGTTGCAAGCAGTGTTCAAACATATTCATGGACAACAAGGTCCATAAACAGCTATATCAGAACCTAGACGGAAGATCACAGATCACAGGGAATAGAGAGAACCAGAAACGTAACCAAACTGCCAAATGGAGTGATGAGCTTTCCAGCCTCCTCCTTTGAATCCCAAGGTTTACTATATGAAGGTGTTGCTTATATGTCTATATGTGCAGCCTGGAGCACCAGCAAGCAGGAGTGGCAGCAGTGTCTGAGGCCAAAGTAGAAAATGTTGAAATCAAAGAAACTTGTGGGAAAATCATCCGGCACTGGTGGGGTTAGGTGGGAAAACAAAACCTAAACCCAAAGTAAACCCACTTCCCTGGCGTGTATTCGTGTCTGTTTTATTCTTGTGACAGCTGATTTCAGACAACTACCAGCAGCTCCACTAACCCTAATCCTCTGTATTGTGTAAATACCGCAGCATTGCTGCGGGCTTATATGCAGAACAGCACTAATGTTATCGACTCTGATCAATTAGGAGAAAGAGGATCCTAATAGTGGGCATGTTTTGGTGTAGTCTTAGCTCTACTGAACAAAACTGCTTTTGAATTTGGGAATTAGCTGACGCAACATGGTAAAATCCAGAACTACTGACTCTCATATTGGCATCAGACAAGGACATCAGGATAGAATTTTATTAGATTATTATTTCCTTGCTCTCCTCTTGACACAGTCAATCTTTCTTGCAGAGCTTACATTAATAAATAATTACCTATGGCAAGAGACAGAAATGCATAAAAAGGCCATACAAGTGCTCTCATACAGCAGGCAGCCTTTTAAAAAACAAAGATAGAATTGAAAAGTTTCACTAATCCAAGCCTTGTCATCTACAATGCTGTTGAAATAACCCCCTAAAGCACGGTTGAAAGGCACAAGAGCAGCGCATCAAGCAGGAATCAGTTGACTTCTAGATGACACAGTCTTGACTATGAGGGCATCTCTTTGTAGCAAAGATTAAAGGAAGAGTGCCTTTTCCTGAATGCTGTTGACTTATACAACTACCATTCAGCAATTTGACTTTCGTTTTGTGGTCGAGAATGTATTATTAATGCGCAGTCCTTCAAAGAACGTGCTAAATTCTTCCTGTGTTTAGCACTTACAAAACATACGAGGTGGAGGTGGGGGGGAATACCAGTGGTTTTCACAGTCTAAACAATAACAGAGTGCCTCCAGGATTCATTTTAATGAGAAACGCCAGCATTGCACTGTGGAAGTCTTGAGATGGGCAACACACACCAGCAGATTAATTATCATTTAGGAGGCAGAAACTATGTGGATTTTATGACACTGCTTGTAGAAAATAAATATTCTGTTAATCACTGCAAGAGTTGCATTTCCTCAGAGGTACCATTGACCTATAAATATATGTGCCACATACATTTAGAAGGAATAGGAAATGAAAGAGCCCTTCCTTTCTCCCCTCTCCAAAACTACAGGCTAGGAGATTTTCTCCCCTTATAGCTAACAGTGGCTTTTTGATTTCTGTTTTGGGTTTGTTTTTTTTTTTGTTTGTTTGGTTTTTTTTATGTTGAGATTAGTGTAAGTTTTTCTGAGTTTAACAGAGATTTCAGCAGGCGTGCAGGATGACACCCACTAGTCCTGCGTGTGTCTGCAGGACAGATTTATCACCGTTGGCATGCCATGTAAACGATGGCTTCAATCCCTGCCAGAGCAGTCATTGACTTTCATGAAGGTTTTATGGATCACCGAGTCCAGGGGCGTCTCCCGATATCTTCTCTGGACTTCTGGATGACATTTGCAAGGCAAAGCCCTCTCTCTGCCCTCATGCAGAAATTTCTCTGCTGGAGAGGGCACTTCCCTGCCTCCAGCAAACCCTCTTGGCAGGTGACACTGATGGCTGCAGCCTTCAAAATGGGAGGCGATAAGAGATGGGAATTTTAACAGCGTGGTGACTTGATTCATAACCTCACTGAGCATCTTTGATAACTACAGTCTAATTTCTGGTTGTAATTCAGAGGAGGACTGCATTGTTTTACAAGATAAATGTATTAATCCCTATTCTTCTGTGGTGGGTATCTGGGAGATTAACTACATTGCTGAATATGTGAATTTGTCTGTGACCGAAACCTGACGTGAATACAAACAATATGAATGACTTCTAAGACTCTTTTGTTAGGGAATAATCTCTAGACAGATGTCCATGATATCGAAATGGTCAGCCCCACACTGTATAATTTATTTGGAATCGTACCCCAAATAATACTGATTTGTTACAACTTGTTTAATTTCTAACTTATGCATATTTTAGCCATTTTTACGTTCTAGCCTCCCCTGATTTGCAGTGTTTGAAGGGCTCAGGCTCACGGTCAGGACCTTCAGAAACCACACACTCATAGTGAAATAGGTTTGGTACAATCCTTTGAATAAGACAGTTTGTTTAAAGTAATACTTTGATAGCTTTCTCCAGGAAAGCAGCTCTTGTGAAGTGGAAACATTTTCCATGTACCAGTCACAAGAGTGCAGAAATGTACTTCTTGCTCCTACTATTTCAAATCCTGCCAATGCTACTGATCTTACTCTCCCACAGAAACCTTTATCTTGGCCCACAAGCAGTGATAGTCTCGCTCTCGTGCCATCCAGCTGTGCACAGGTAAGGAGAGCGGGGCTGCTCGCTCCTGGCCGAGCCGAGGACCCAATGGCCAGGACTTTGGCAGGGGGGCACTGCAAGGTCCCAGCTGTGTGGGTACATGCACATGTGCTGGAGCTGCTGGCACTCAGAAGCTCTCTCAACCTTGTCGTCATCACATTGTGACCCAGCTATTAATGCCAATTAATCACTATTAACATTAATAAGAGTAATGCTTATTGTGCTGCATACATACCAGGTGTGGTGCCCACACTGAGCAAGTGCTTTCAATATCCCAGTATTATATACAAGGTGGCAAAAGAAAGCAAGCCTTTTTTTCCTGGTACTAGCAATATGGGATGCTACTGGAGAGTCATTAATTCTATCTCAAATTATATTTTGCAACTTCTGCATTTTTCATGTACACAGGCTGATTCTGTTTCCTCTGAACAGATTAGTTACTTGTAAACGTTCAGGTAATCCATGCAAATAGATTGCAGCAAAGTTGTTTATTATCTTTTTTTTTGTGCACCTGCTATGGGTACACGATGCAATTTCTCATTTCTGAACAAGTTTTACAAGCAAGTGGAAAAAGTGAATAACAATAAGTAATGTATATTTAAATTAAATTTTTAGATCCATGTTAAAATTTGTGAAGCTTTTAGAATAAATAAGCATCCCCCCTGATTACTTTCAGAGAATGAATTCTCTCTGCATGTATAATGCAGAATACCCTAGCTGCATCCCAGGGCCGGGTACAGAGGACACCACACACAGATAAGTCCTTCAGAGGAGCTGAAACATCACTGTCTTCCAAAAAACAAAAAGAACAAAGCCTCCATCCCCAAGGCATCCCTCCCAGCTGTCCCCTCTCTGGCCAGCATTCAGGGCAGTGCAGAGGAGAGGGCAGAGCAGGGGTGCTGTGGGGAGCCCCTGCATCCCGAGGGGGGGGCAGCTGCGGGCTGGCAATGTCCTCAAAGCCATTACTGAGCTGCTGCCTGCCTCGGCAGGGCTGGGCCACGCAGCCACGCTGAGCTGCAGCTAATGAGCAGCCGAGAGCAGGACATCCTCCTCACCACCAGGCCCTGGTATTTATGCATCTACAGCCAAGGCACAAAGCAATCTCAAAGGCAGCATCAAAAACTGTATAAACCTACAGCCACCTGGGCACTGCTGTGGCATGTGGGAGCCCCTGTTCAGATCCCTGCTCTTGAACAATGACTGGAGCTGAATAGGCTGTGCCCTGGCTGCCCAGGGACTGGGATATCAGCATGGATTTCCTTCCTCTTGCAGCTACTTGAGTTTGTACAACTAACTTCACCTTACTGGAATAAAGCCCCAGACATTATTTTCACAATCCAGGGAAGTGACCTAAATATGCAGCATCTCCGTCTGACCCCATCCCAGAGTAATTTGCCAGCAGCACACCTCCAGCAGTGGAGAATGCAGTGAGGTATGACCGACCTGGCAGCCAGGATGTCCTTGCCAGACTGGAGTGGCAGGGGGTCCAGTCCCTTCCCCTGAATGCATGCAATGTTCCATGCATACGCTCAGAGCAGCAAGGCATCTTTTGTAAATACCGAGCAGGAGCGAGGACCCTGAGCTGCTCTGGAGTCTCTCTCTATCCACAGCAGAGTAACTACCTTCACCACTGAGCATTTCAGCCAGGAATATTAAAAGCTACTCTGTTAGAATGAGGGGAACTTTAACAATTGTTATTATTAATTTTAGAATAATTAAGGGAGAAGCTGTAAGGCTATCATTTTCTCAGCAGGACCACAAAATCTTTCAGCTCAGTGAAATGTTTTACTATGCCCATATGTTTGGCTACAGCTGAGTCCGACTATAAAAGTATGACATCTTTTAATTACATTTTAATGAAAGCTGTAACTAATCCAATAGCTCATTTGTTAGTACCTTGTGGGAGAAAGAAAAGCTCAAGAACAACCTCAGAATTCTTGGTTTTGGAGTCTGTGGAGAGATACAGGATGCTGGTTATGCCAAATTCCCATTAAAAGCCTACAGCATTGGATTTTATTTGCCAATGACCACAAGTAACATCTATATTTAAACAGGTGTATGCTTCGGCGTATCTCAGTAGTGTTTTCCTCCATTTGTCAGCTTTTGCAAACACTAGAGGAAGTAGAGATGCACAAGGGGCACATGATCTAGGAGCACATCTATCTTGAAGGGCTGCCCACTGACTTCATTGAGCTTTGAATCAGACCTTTACTGAGCTGTCTCCTATTGAGACCTTTCACAATCCTTCAACACACTGAGCAGGATCATTTCAGCTATTACATACATTGAAAAAATTGGTTTTGAGCCTTCAATAGATGTAATTTCCCACATCTCTGAAAACTGAGATCTCTTATGTTCATCATCAATAGACTGACTTTTATATCTTGCCTGCCTACCCTATAGACAAATACAGTCATAATATTCATAATTGCTGCGTATTTCTCTAGAACAAATGAACTGCATCTTGTGGCTTCAGTCAGACTTGGAGAGCTCAAGGACAGTCTGGAATTGAATACATCAAGTAGTGGGCTCAAAAAGAAAAAAAACAAGGAAAAAAAAGCATGCAATTTCAAATAGTGAGGAAGAAAAGTGCTTGAGAAAGGAAATCAGGCATTTGGTGGGCATAGTTTGGCCCCTAGTGGATAGTAATTCTCATTGTCACATTGAATTGGTAGCCTTTGCTTAAGCAAAAGCCAGGAGAGAATAACCCTGGAGACTAAATTACCTCTCAGCTTTGGAGATGAAGCTTGCTTCAAGCTAGACCTGAGATGAATTTGCAGTCATCTTTTGCATTTGACAGGACTGGAAACTAAATGTTTGCCTCCTCAGCAGAACTGCCAATAGATTTAAAATCCACATCCAGAAAATGAGTCCTCCTCTTTCCTCTTGAGCTACAAAATAACCATCTGAATGGAAAGGTCAGTGAATATTTTCCTCTTTCCTTAATAATTAAGAGGCAAATAATATGCTTAATTTGCCAAGAAACTGTGTCCTTGTACTTCTCATGTTGAGCAGAAGGCTCCAACAAATACACTTGATGGACCCACGTCCGTGGCATCTCTGTGGATGGCTGCCATCATTCACCCCAATGAAAATGATGCAGTTTGCTTGCGATTATAGACTCCTATTGATTTCCAATTTTCACCACACATGCTCCAATCCCTTGGGATCTAAGCATTTGTAGGTCTCTATCAGTCTTGCAGTAAAGAAACAAAAGTGGTGATATAATTGGCGCAGTAAGACTCTCCTGTTCGGCTTTCAATTTAGTCCCTTACTGCAATTTCTTGACAGCAGATTTCTTCTTAGTGTTAATGGCCTCATATAAGGTTCTCAAGGACCAGATTAAACTTTAAAAAGAAGTATATGTATTTGGTCTTTTTAAACTTAATAGCCACACACTTAATAGGAATGCTATCTCCAGAGTAGACTGTACTACATAATGTTGTCTTTGGTTTTTTTTCAGTAGCAATATCAGCTAATGTTTTGTGTGTTCCTGTGCTGCTCAGTCACAATATTTAGTGCACATTTGATCAAAGCATTTCACATCAGTGAAGCATGCTCATAACAACTGCATATTTGTATTATTAAAATATGGCATACATAGCCTCGAGTTGTTGCAAGAGTGATATTGGCACAGACTACAGTAAAACCAAGGTGATGCATATGTGATCTCCAGCTGCAAGGTGAAAAGGGAAAGTGCATCAGCAGTAATTCCGTTTAGAACAGCTCCTTTAGCACAGAATGAATTCTGGCCCTCTTCTGTAATGCCTGTGCTCCCATCTGAAAATTTAAACTGCTAACACAGGGTAGGAAGGTTGATGTGCTGAAAGGATACAGAACAAAGCATTTACACAGGGAAATCAAAGCGGATACTTTCTATTTGCAAGCAGAAAGAGACATGGTGTTTATTGTTGCCGTAGGCACTCCCCTACATGCAGTAGATAGCCTGGTGGAACAACACCGGGTTTATGTGAGGGAAGCAAAGCCAGTGCACTTAGCATCTCTGCAGAGTGATGCTCTTTACGGTGCGATGATAAGTTCCATCAGGAAGTGAGAGCCTGATTTCATCAGGGCACAAGCAAATACTCATTTAACTCAGTATTTGGAGGCTTAGTGTCTTAGAAACATCTTGGAGGGGCAATTCATGCAAAAAAAATAACATTTGAACTGTAGGTGTTGTACTTTGTTGTTTAACCAGGTGATATCTGAACCTGACTACAACTGAAACAGGCTATGTTTGATCAAATCCTCTCTTCTTATAAAGCAAATGCGTCTGACCAGACATGCAAGAGATGCTCCTTATCTACTAGAGATGGAGGGAACACAGGTACCCTTAGAGCTTGTGTGGCTCTCCAATACAGATACTTCCCTCAGTGGAGAGCAAGACATTTAAACAAGCATCAGATGTCAATTCCTGGGAACAGATGATTATAAACTCCTCAGGACTGCATTTAAGTGTTCGGAAAGACTTAGCACCCGTTGTGGGCACTACTAGAACTGAAATAAATTCTAAGTGCCTAAATATATCAGTAGGAATGAGTATCATTATAACCATAATTATCTGAAGATGCATGCAAAACAAGTTCTGTAAGCTGAAGTAATATCTTACACTAAACATGGGAACATAGGGGAGAAAAGCAGTTCAGGCATACAAATCTTTCTTCAGACAAGAAATGCTTCAAAGCTTGCTTTCTCTTTCAAACTATGTAAGTATTCCTTCTCACAAACCTCATCTAGCTTAAGTGTAGCTGAGCACTGGAAAAAAAGATGATCCAAAATATAGGTGCAAGGCTCCTATAGCACAAGATGATGGGAAACAAACAAACAAAATAGTAGGTGACTTCCTTCAGAACTACCAGGATGGTGAGAATGAGCTACAAGAGGAACACTAGATTATGTTCCTTGATTATTTTATTTTTAAAATAAAATTTAATTGAAACCTTACGGGTACAGAAACCTCACTGCAGTCACCTCAAAAAAGATATATTGCTAATGACAGCCTGATTTACTGTTTTTTGGGGTTTTTTTAAACACTAACATCAGTACTAGAACATAAAGATGAGAGAGGTCTTGATGGCTTCCTGAGCAAGAGCCCTGTGCAACCCACTGAAGACTGCAGCAGGGATTTTCTCCCACTGAAGCTCACCAGGATCAAATAAAGACTTAAAGAAACTGGATTTACAAGGAATAAAGGAGCAAGGGCCCAGGATTTTAATATAATTATTGGAAATGGGATTTTTTTTTTTAAGAATTATGCAGAAAGAATTCTAGCTAAAAATACCAATAAATTCATCTGAAAAATTGCTGTGATGAATCAGATGGAAGGTAAATGCTCAGCACAGCAATACAGCAGGACCTGGGCAATAGCACTGCCTGACATTCAGAGAGAGGAAGCCACACGAGTTCAGGTGAAGCAAAAAGCTAAAGATAGTCAACGGCAGATTTACTTTGTCTGCCATTATTCATCTTTCTGAAAATTCAAGAAAAGGGAGTTGCTCCTTGAGAAATCATAGCTAACAGAATAGTTTGTTAGGGCACATCTCTGTCTTAATGCTGTAATTTATGTTTTGGGTCAGCCTTATTCATAGCCAAACATGGGGATGTTGCAGGAACAGTGGCACGTGATAAGCCATAGCAGGGGCTGGAGTGTCTTGGGACCATGCACTTCAGACGATGTGCATTTCCCTGCACACATTCCTACATTTTGAGCCCATATGGGATACCAATCCGGAAACTTGGGTCTTTAGGTTCCTACAGCTGGCCATTTGCCCTCAGAAGCATAGTTAAGTAGTATCGAACATTTATTTTGAGTGAGAGACATGGCACGATCAACTGCTTTGGTCAAGAGCACGTCCAACCTCACGCTAAGTGTCAGTAATTACACAACTGTGTCAATATCCCACAAGGAGTGCTTTGAACCCCGCCACAGAAAGGCCAGCACTGTTCTCATCGTGCCACGGCCTCACCTCACCCACACCATCATTAGTGAGGGCTGAAGGGTGAGAAGATGAAGGGCTGGCTTCCTCCTGCCAGTGATGTAATGAGCAAGGCAGGGATTCACGGGCTCTGCCCAACATACCTGCTGAGCCTGTCCTCCCTTTGAACCGACAGACTGCACTCAGCCCCTTTTTATAAAGATTATCTCATCATGTAATTTCTTGAAGCTGAAACCCTGTTTAAAATGTACTCAATCTTCTTCAAGGCTCAGCATATTCAGACTGAGCTACTCCTGTTGCGTTAGTGTTTGTGTGAAGGGAAAGATATGTGGCACTTGTTTGAGAGCGATGACAGGCAAAATACGACAGAATTCCAGGTTATAATTCTAAGCATAACAGTATAGGACACTGTCAACCTGAAATCTGATTTAAAAAAAAAAAAAAATCCAATTTAAAGGGTTTCTAGGTGTTTTGCCTGACTGAGTTCAAATGAACTCTTAAAAATCATTTTACAGTCATATTTTCCTCTTCTAAAGATGTTTCCCTGCTCTGCTGAGGTAGTACACACACAGGAAAAAAAGAAACTGCTTAGTTAGAAGCATGCTATTGTCACTGTACAAAGCACATACATTTTAAGACGCAGAAAGTAAATACCCTCTAATCTCTCTCAATTATAGTTGTCCCAAAGATTTCACTGCAGTGTATTTCAGACAGTAGCCAGTTTCATACTGTTTACCCAACCTATTACATCCATTAATGTGCATATTAATATAAATGCAAGATATGTGTGTATGTACATATAAATACACACACACACACAAAATTCACACAGAAAACCAATATTATCAGGTGTGTGCTATATGGCCTTATCTTCTGCTCAGTAACAGCAAAGCTCATGGCATTTCACTGTCATTAAAAAAAAATCCAGGTAATTTTGCATATCCTTAAATGATCCTATTTGTGTTTTAACTTTCAAAACTCATTGAAATAAATAACATGCTGTAGGAATCAGTTCCTACATTTTCTCTCAGTCCTGCTTACTTATGATGACCGTCTATTAAAAAGCCTTAGAGGAAGCATTTTAATAAAGCAAAGTTACATTAGTTTGGATTGAGATCTTAAAGAGGTACAAAAATTATCCATACGAGAATTTTAGAATGATAAAAATAGAAGTGAAATTATGAAAATATCTGAAATACAGTAGATCAGTTATTTCCCACCCCCCTCTACCTTACCAGTGAGTACAGCTAATCAGGACCTTCCCTTTACAAAAGGTTTTGCCATAAATGTTTCAATTTGATATTTCAAATCTCTCTTATGCAAAGACGACTCCCATGAAATTAACTCCTCTCCATTCACTGCCGCGTAACGCCGCCGTGACAACTCCGGTAATTGCTTTCATGGGGTAAGCAATACTCAGAAAGCATGAATATTCCTTTGTGAAATTCAGCAATTACACATAACTGGAAGGCTCGTGTCGCATGATCACCAGCACCGTGCTGCAGGGACAGGCTTTGCAAACAGACCTTTGGAAGTGACACGGCACCCTGCACGTCCTGGCCACCAGCCCTGCCACATGCGGAGGGTGCTGGCTGGCAGCCTTTCCAGTAAGGAAACTATTTTCTCATTTCTTCATGCTCAGGACTAGCAGGGAGGGTGGGTACTCGCTGCAGGGACCTATTGCGGGTACCTATGGGGGACCCAACACAATGCGCTCCCCGGGACACTGGTTTGTGGAGGACTGTGTGCTGCCATGGGCTGCATTTGGTCCCATCCCAGCACACGCTGCCCTGAAAGCCAAACCCTGAGTATCACAACAAGCGAATGCCATGCCACAGAGGTAAGACAGCAATAGCAGTGGTGTATAACGCTTGCAACAGGCAACTTCAGCATCTGCTGTACTCTCCAGATATAAAATAATGGATTTGCATCATTGTATTAAAGAAAAGGCTTGAAAATTAGAACTGTTTTGATACCTCCAAGAAAAAAAAAAAATAAAGGACTGCTGCCTCCAATGGCTCTCCCAATATAGCAATGCCTGGATCATCTCAAAATTAAATATACCTTGATATTTGAACTGCTCAGGCTTCAGAGCCTTAGCCTCTGGCATTTCATAATACTTTGGTAATAAACGAACAATCTTCTTTTATCAAAAAAATAAAGAAGGGGGGGGGAAGAACACAGAGGAAAGAGTAGCTGTGAAATGGAATCCACAGTTTCAGACACCAGGTCTCATTAATCTTGCTGATGAATAGGATCTTTATAAAAGGAGACCCTGCAGTTGAGAGAATTGAAAGGAAATAGTATGGAAAGTGAAGCAGCAGTTTCTTGTACAAGTTCTTATGTGTTTTAAATTAAGTGGCTTTTGTGGAGGCTTGAGTTGAAAAAAAAATCCAAGTAATTTCTGCTTTACAAGAGAATTGCACGTGGAAGACACTGATGCTCCTTTTGCTGCAAGCCTTTTCTGGCAAAGAGATTAGATCAAGAATACAGCCAAAAAAGGAATGGAAATGCACTGTTCGGCGATTAGTTTATGACATTCTACCCTATATATAGTGCCTATTTGGCAAACCCTCCTGCAGTTCTGTGTTTTTCATTGCAAGTGGCTTATATCAGTACTGACATCTTGCAGATGTTAGTAGCTTTGATTTTTTCCCCCCATGTTGCAAATGAGTTGGCATGGAAACAACTCTTTTCTGGCAACATGACATATGATTCAAGGCAAAATGCATTTAACACAGATGAATAGTTCAGGAATATGCCTATAACAAAAAGTCATCTTGAAAGCTGCTTTGCATTTGTTGGTGTTTATAACAACTTTTTCAAGACACTCAAAAAAAAAAAAAAATCAACTGTTTTAAGACTAGGTACCAATGATGAATTTCTCACTGCTTGATGCTCCGTACTCTACTTCATCCTCAATAGATTTAATTACAAGAAGAAAATAATAAGAGGAGAAAAACATTTGGAAAAGTTATTTTCTTATTCTTTTAAATTACCTTTGTTGCACAGGGTGTTCCATTTAGGGTAAGTATGTTAGCCCTGAATTAACTCTGGATCCGCTGGAGGCAGGCAGAGTGCTGCTACTTCCAAGGACCGGCCAGGCCATTTCTGGGAGGACCAACGCTGCCGGGAGCACAGCGGTGGCTCAGCCTCGCTCGCCCCAGGCATTTCCCCAGCCTCTGAGACCCTTTGAACAACAGCCAGGGCCACCCGGTGCCTGTGGTGATGCTGACGGCAGGGCTGAGGGCATCCGCAGGCTGCAGCAGGGGAGGGGGCAGCTGCTGGAGGCTGCTCCCAGGGACAGGAGCAGAACCCCGCAGGGTGCCTCCCAGCCACTGACCTCCCTGCGACTGGAGCAAGCTGGGAAGAAGCAGCAAGCTCCCTCCAAGCCTGTCACTGCCAGCTCCAAACTAATCGAACCTTAGAGGAGGTCCGACTATCCTTTTCTTCTTCTAAGGTATCTTTGAAAAAATCCGGGGGAGCTCTTGTTTCGAGCAAGAGCAGAGCCCACCACGCTTTATGCGGCTAGAGCCCAGGAAGGAAAATCAAGGGGAGAAAGCGTGCCATCGTCTGGTGCCCACAGCAGACCCTCTTACTGCAGGCATGTGCAGGCTTTGCCTCCTGAGTAAGCGGAGCAGAAAACCACACTTCTGTTGATCTCCAGCACAGCCTAAAGCCTCCAGAGATATCTGTACTAGCAACTAAACGCTGCTTTCTTTTGCTGTGGAGCATTTGTGGCACACAGTGGGTAACTACATGGTGCCGTCAGCTGTGCGGTTCTCATGCCAGAAAGTTTTGTTTGTAAACTCTAAAAGTGGTTGTGATGGGCTGCATAGTTCTCAGTTAACAGGAATTTGGGGTTTTCCTTGTAGTATATATACCTCAGGTGGATGGGGTTTTCAGGGTTTTGTTTTTCAAAAAGATGGCCTTTAAATAAAAGCAAGAGGGCTTCAAAGTAGTGGGCAAAAGAGCTGAACCCACAGCAGCGAAGAGGAGGGCTTGGGCAGGAAGCCAGAAGAAAGCAAGATGGGAGAAGCCTCATGCCTTGCAATCAATGCTGGACATGCAAACAGACCTTCCAGTGCTTGTCCACACCTAATCCAAATTTCAAACCTTTTGTATGTTATTATTACTGAAGGAGTCTGGCAAGAGCGCACCTCAGTGATCTAGAGGAGTCTGCATTCAATAAAATTAACATTTAAATGAACCCAATTAAGAAATGCGTTAAACTGAGCACACAAGAAGGCAGTATGGGTGACTTGTCTATTAAAAAGCTCAAGTGCTGCTGCAGGAAAAGCCAAAGCCTTTGGGACTCTACAGGAGGGCAGTAAACACCAGGTTCTGTGGGTCGAATGCACTGGCCAGTAGTATAGGTAGGTGCATTTTACATTTCATTGTCACAGAATAGTAATAAAAAAATCTTTTGCCTTATTAAAAAAAAAGAAATTAATTGGTAAAGGTGACACATAAAAGATGGTGACTGCTGCCTGCTCAATATTTATCTGACTTGCTGTTTTTGAGCATTCAGATTAGTTTGCAAAAGGTACACAATAAACATAAATGTCTGCCATGTAACAAGTGTGTATTGAAGCATCTTTTGTGTACTTGGCTTCCATAGCGTGGAACAACCCAGTCACAAGAATAAGAAATCTGAACAGACTCCATTTATTTTACTGGTATTTGAATGGAACTTTTGCCCTAATAAATGCATCTGGTTTGGATGATAAATTGTCCATTAGAGAAAGCTCAAGCGGGATTTTTTTGTGTTCTGATTACGCTGCCGTTAAGATGGTGTTACATTTACAATTTGAATTTTATTATTGTTTCTGCCATCAGCTGCGCAGTACAGAAAAAAATTGCCAGAGTAAGCTTATAATCACAAGTATTTTAATTTATTAAATAAATGACCTAATTGCTTGCCCGAGATCTATTTTTCTTCTTTCTCTTGACCCTATTGAGAGTTAATCAGTTTCTTGGTGCTAATTAGATGTCAGTATTAGTAGCCTGCTAATACATAAGAGATAATGACACCATCGTGCAAGACACAGTGTCCAACACATGACCCTGTTTCCTTAAATTATACCCTAAGGATTCACTGGGAAGCCTAAAGGCTTTGTAGTTTTGCAGCAGCAGTTCCTTCTTCTGAATGTGGATAGTGGTACAAATTTGAGACAGGAGTGGAGAATTAGACACAAAGTACACCTTCTCCCCGTGCAGGATTTTAACAGGAATGATAGCAACTGTTCTTGTGCCACCTTGTAAATTTAGTATGCAGTGTTTGCTCAGTATGAAAACAATGATACAAAGAAGGCTTAAACAACACTTCAGTATTTCAATTTTATAGACTAACAAACTGCTGGCAGGAAATTAAAACATACATCTTTCCTTCACGACTCCATAATCCCACCTGTACACTCCGGTACAGTGAGGGAGCAGCAGAGAGCATTTTGTGCAAACGTCTCTTCCATCTGCAGCACCAGGAGACGCCAGCACAGGAAAGCTGGGTTTCACAGGGGCTTCATGCATGACTGTCTGCAACAGGCTGGTCACAGCTGGAGAAGGGAGGTTCTCACATGCAGGTGAAAGCTTAAACATGCGTGTGACATGGTTTATCACAGCACTGAGGTGTTAAAAGGGAATTCCTCATTTACAACCTTATACAATCATCCAAACCAAGTGCACGCTCTTGAGGCTGGATCTGAAGCATCTGCATAGATGTTTGCAGTTTCCTAGCCTCCTTCCATTCCAGCTTTCTGCCCCCACTTTCCTTGATGAACTACATTGTCTCCTTCCAAGCCGGTACAATTAACTCAGAGCTGCAATGAGGCCACGGATACGAGACATGAGCTCAACCACAGGTTGGAAGCATTCTCTAACCACAATAAAAATGTCTTTCTGGAGCGCCTGGGACAAAAGCATTGCAGAGGCTAGCAAGAGAGTGGTGGCAATAAGAGTTGAGCACAGAAGCATGGGGAAGAGCAGCATCGTCAGTAGCACAAGCTGGCTGGCCAGCAGCTGCTCAGGAGGTCCCAAGCACACATGGCCAAGCTTCTGCCCATGTGCAGGGTGTGCGAGCACCACAGAGGCTCAGCCAGGGAGCACAGGAGGGTTTGCACACAGGCTAGCTGCAGCTCAAGCAACTTTTTGACAGAAAAAGTAATGCAACAACTTTTTCTTATGGAGAATATAACCCAGGCTGCAGTCAGCACCGAAGGCCCAGGACAAGGTGTGCAGCATGATCTGTAAAAGATTCTGCGAGAAGAAGCAACCTCAAGAAATTTTGGAGAACCTATTTTTCAGGTCTTCACCTCCACAAAACCATGTTTGGAGCTTGCATCCTAGTCCAAGTAAGCAAACCCCTGCTTTCCTCTGAAACACCCTCCATCACTCTACATCATCTCAGTTCTTCAAGCAAGTTCCTGCATGTCTGTAAGCAGACTTTTGTCAACTGAGAGGAGCTTTTACAGAAGAACAGCTACAGATCTTACTCTCCACTGGGTCAAGCTCCCCCTGCCCATCCACCCATGGTGCTCAGCTTCACTATGGAAAGCAACTGGTCTTTATTCAGTCCTCTGGTGTCTGAGGAAAAAAGCTACCTGATCTACTAAGAAATCCCTTCTGATAGAGAGTAGGACCTCAAACCTTTCTGATGTAAATTCAGTGAATATGTCAGCAGAAATACCTGCCAGTACAGAACTGCCAATCAGAGCTGGAGTTTTGAAATAAAGTCTCTAGACCAACAGAAGTTCTTGAAGTGTTAAGCACTTTAAAAAAAAAAAAATGTTACCTGCCATCTGACAGCTTAATGATGGCAAAATCTTCCAGAGTAGAGTTGACCTTAAACATAAATATGTGGAGGCAGGAAGCCAGGCATGGAGCAGCAGTGAAATTGCAATCTTTTCGTGACTGCTTGCTCTCAAAACACCATGACCAGTTCTGCACCTGAAAGTCACTAAATGCATTTTCTGTTTGATATTTTTAAGTGCTGTTATTCCTGAGAGGTGTTAATGGCTCATCCATTAGTTGTGACCCAGACTTCACAACTTCACCCTGACTTCATTAGAGCAATTGTGGGGGTTAATGCACTCTACTTTTATCTGGCAGTTAAACCTCTGAGGTTCATTTGTATCAAAGCCGCTGTACAAAGGAAAGGTCTCCTTTGAAGGCCGCTGGCCCTACAGAAGGATCTTTGAACTAGGGACAATTCCTAAGGGGAAGGCAGGAGTAAGAAGGGAAGCCTTGTTTGGTGCGCAGAAAGCAACAGAAACTCCAGAAAGATACAGCATCTGGAGCTGGTCACATCTAGCAGAAGAGCAATGCTGCCTTACCAGGGTTTCAGCAAGAGGCCGTCTGAAAAGTTAGATTTGTCTGTGTTTCACACAGAAATAGCAAAAAAGATACTACCACTGTCTCCTGCAGTGGAGAAGGTAGAATGTCAGCCCTAGTGCAGAACGCTTGAAGGACTTTGGAATTTGTGGGCTAAAATAGCTGTAACGTGTCAGCACTATGCAGCAGGTAGCTTTCAAAATTCAAAGTTAATGGCACACAAAGCATAAGGCTGGCCAACACATCCGCTAGCAGACCGGTAACTTTTTCACAGGGTAGCATAACAACAGAAGAGAGTGGGGAAACAGTAATCCAGCCCTTCACAACATGTCTGGATCCCCCACATGCCCTGGCTGTGAACAGATACAGGTGTGTATCCCACAGAGACCTAAAGGAAGCCAAGCAGGGAAAAAGAAAAATAAGGAAGACCACAGTTTATTCAAAACTCTGAATGTATGAAAACATGCACCCTCAAACTAGATTTGCTGTAGCTCCTGCAGAAAGACATGCAACAATTCTCCATGTGAGAGAAAGCACTTTTCTAAAGCAATATTACAGTGTTGAACACACTATCCCCAAGTGGACAACACAGAGAGATCTTGCATTTAAAGAAAATGGAATTATAGCTACCCCACAGTCCCACAGTAAGTTCAGTGATTATAGAAGCTGAAGCACAAAGAAACATGAAGAGGAGGATGACAAGTGAAGGGCTGGAGCAGAGGTGGCCCTGCTCTACCAGAAGGAGAGGTAAGGGATGGATTTAGCTTCCAGAGCAGCACCTCGGGATGCTTGGCCACCAGTCAAGCCCCAGTGAAGGCAATGGGCTCTGCCCCAGTGAGACGGGCAGGATGGGACCTCATAAGCTGTTCCACTCCCTTCTCATTGGCGACTGGTGGGACCCACAGGTGAGGGGAGCAGGCAGGTTACGCCCCAGCTTTGTACCCAGCTCACCCAAGGCAGCAAATGGAGCAACACAGCCCCCAGCACAGGAGCTGGGGCCACATCCCCTCATTGTGGATAGTAGTGCGACTGCAGCTTTGCTGCGGCAGGGATGGCACCAGGCGAAGGGCTGAGTTTCATTTGGCATCCCTGGGTCTCCGCTCTGCTTGACTCTGATCATGTGCACACACGTCAAGTGGGTACATGAATATAACCAGATCAAATTTTACTACTAATGTATACAAGAAACTGGTTTACACATTGTAGCAGTGTAAATATTTATACAACTTACAGAACAGTTTAAAGTCTTTAATTCCACTTGCAAGACTAAAGCTGAGAGGACAAGTGTCAGATCGTGGCTTAAAGCTGAATATCCCTCGAGAAAGAGTGAGAAAAAAAATCCACATGCTTTTTTTTGTTGGGTTTGGATTTTGTTCTGGGTGTGGTGGGTTTGGTTTTTTTTTTTTTTGTCATAAGTGAACTCTAGCAAGAATTTTGTGGTTCAGTGAAAGACTGGTCCCCAAAAGGACCCCATCCATGGTAACTCAAGGCCCCTTGCTCAAGGGAGCTTTCCTTGAGGCTGCGAGTTTGTGGCCCAGCTCCACACAGCTCCCAAACTGCTGCTGGGAGCCTTGCACCAGACTCACACTGCTCCAGTATGCCTGGCAAGGGATTTTCTGTAGCAAAATGTCAGAGAGGGTATTAAACTTAAAACTGTTCCTGCTTATGGAGAAAGTTTATAACCACACATGGAAACTTGCTGTTTGATATTGCCAGCAAGATGCCCAAAATGCAGTATTACATCATAGTATTCAGGACCATGTGTAGGTCTGCTATGAATTATTCTCTGTAAATATCTGCTATATATAACCTAAAGGAAAACCTGAAATAATAAAGGGAACCAGGCAACATGTTTGACAAAAACCATAGGAAAAATGAACCAAAAATAAATAAATAAATAAACCCAGAGTCAAACAGTAATAGATCACTAATTAGCAAGCTCTTGTGCTTATTTACTGAATAGGTGATATGTTAACCAATATATGCCTGACCTTTGAAAGTCATATTTCTAGCCAGGAAAGTCATGGCTATTAACTGCTACCAGGGTGCCATGGGATTCGTGTTCAGAGGCTTCCTTTTCACTTTGTTGTTGTAGCCTCTCATCTTTTACTGACATTACACACCACTCATCACGATCAGTGTCAGAAGCTATAACAGCATCTGTTGCAGTAGCAGCTTCTGCTGGATGAAGAGTCTCCCTCTTTACCTTAAAGAATGTCAATCATTTCTCATTCTCAGCATTCAGACTTGCTCATCAGTTAGTAACAACACTTTGAGCTACACTGAACGTGATTTTTGAATAAACACCGGACTGAGATCATTGGAAATGATTGACAGCTTATAAACCACACTTTTCAGAAACCAGTAAGGAAGGAAAAAACCTCCTATCTTTCCCTATTTCACTGGCATTTGAAATAGCTTCTACCTGAGGGGGCAGGGGACAAAAAAAAATTGATTTGTGACATGCAGAGGCCTTACCGGTAGCTTTCTATACGGTACCTTACAGGGTCCCCCATCTCCTTTCTGCTAATGGCCACATTGGAGAGGAAGAAGAGGTATAAGAAGTTAATTAAATAAAATGAAGATCATTTAACTACCAGACATCCAAGTACGCAGTTAGGTTTTCCCTCTGGAATAGCTGATATTCATTATTCTCAGTGTAACTACCCCCTTACAAGCTCTGTTTGTTTGCTCTCTGTGGAGTGTTTCCAACACCATCAGTCCAAGAGGTTTCTGTGCAACTACCATGCAGGTGGGTGCCCACCTCTCACACTGGGACCCTGCCCCAGCCTGCCTTTCCTGGGCTGCTGATGGGTGACAAGTGGGGACCTGAGTGTGATAAGCTACACGTATGAAAAAGTTACTTCTGAAACCAAATTAAGTGGAACAAATCAATATGGGTGCAAGAGAAAAAGAATCTAAAGAAGTGAAAAAAGATGGCAACCTGTTATTTCCAGGGGAATCAAACTTGCCTCTGCAGGAAGGTGCCTGTTAGTGTGCACTAGTGGTAGGTGGTGTGCTCTGTCTTGCACATTTGCCCACTTCTCCCATGCCATCACGTGCCCACAGACCGGAGCTCGGGTTGGAACTGCTGTCCCCCAGCCCTTGAGCACGCACACACAGCTCAGCTGCTGCAGCACGTGCTCCTGCCCAGAGCCGAGGCCCAGCTGTGGGACCAGGGTACACTCAAGAGAGAGAGAAGAGAGTATGAACATATGAACTGCAGCTTGGAAAAATAAAAGTTGCAAGCAATTAAGGAAGGAGGAAAAACTGAAAGTATTTACACTTCTCTGCCTCTTGCATCAGAACTTTTAACTGAAAAGCTTAGCATTGTTTTTCCAGGTTTTCCTTCAACATTGCTGGATATCAGGAGCTATTGCTTCACAAGCAAGCCTGGAGAGCAACACGCTTTCCTAAAATTTTGTTCAATGCACAGATGTTCATACATCCTCTCTTGCTCTGATACAGCTTTATCAGGCACTTCCTCAGGGACTGCCTTCGCCTCCCGTAAATCAGCAGCACATCACAGCCCCCCATAAGCACACACCAACACCCCCCTCGCACCCCAGTGAAGAGGGGGATCACCTCTGCGGCAGGGGGCTCACTCAGGGCTGGCCGCATGCCTGGGGGTGGAGGAACACATCCAACAGCCTGGAGGAGCCAGGGCTTTTGGGACAAGGCTTCCTGCTTGGGGACACTTGTTCTCTTTGATTGTCAGGACCCGAGTACCCAGCCGAGGCTGAGAAGCGCTCAGCATGGGTACAGCTGGGGAGGGGCTAGGTGGCCAGGGGCTGCCCGGCACCCCACAGTCCCACTGCCAGCATCAGCATCACCTCTGAGTGTGGGACCTGCACCTGAGAAGGTGTCTTCCCCAGACAAACCAGACCTTAGCAGTTACATAGCAAAACAGGATAAGAGATCGTTTTGGCTTGTTTTTGTTTTTGAGAGAGATGTACTTCATGATAACATTTCCCATAATATTCAATTTTTTCAAAGCTTTCTGTGCTATTTATGTGCTATGCTCAATTCTTCTTTTCCCTTTCTTTCAGTGTTGAGCTTGATAAAAATGCTTAGGAGCCCACTATAAAGTATCTCTCTTAAATAATAGAAAGAAAACTGTTTTTTTTTTTTTCTTTGTAAAAAGGTATAAGCCTCTTTCAAAACAAAGACAAGAAATCTCTAGAAACCATTTCTTATATCATACTCCACATGCAAAGCTTATCTCTCATTCCTTTGCAAACACCAGCAGGACCTTAGCTTACCAGTACAGAACCAGCTGCACTGGAGCTACTCAGACCTTCTCCTTATGCATTCTTCCCAAGAGTGAACGAGATACCTCAAAATACAGAGCAGAGACTTACCCCAGGCATCCAGACAGGCTTAGATGGCAATGTTCCTTAACGAGAAAGAAGGTGGAAACTTCTCACTTGTCAAATAGCTTGCTGAATTACAAAATCATGCCTTCAAAAAAAGTAACCCAAAGACTTTCCTTGATCTTTTTCACCTCCCCAGATAATAGCAAGGAATGGGGGAAGGAGTAGGAAAAGTAGGAAAAGGAGGAAGAGGAAGAAGAGGAAGGGTGGGATGAAGAGGAAGGGTGGGATGAAGCAGGGTGGGATGAAGCGGGGTGGGTGGGGCAGGGCAGGAAGTCATTAGCTCACCTGCTCCAGGTCTGGATAATCCTCTGCTCTTCCTACACAGCTGGTTTCTGAAAATGTTCTCCCCCGTCCTCCATTTTCATTTTAACAGGGCTCCTAGTACATATCTTGTTGAGACTGATTGTACCCATTGCCTCTTCCAGTTACGGTAAATTTTATTTCCCTTCTCCCTCCCAAAAGCCCTTGGGAGGTCTAAGGTCTGGAGAGAGCTGGAGACAGGGGGAGGAGGACAGCCCCATTTACAGTTCCCCTCCTCTACTTTACAAAATCAGTGTGGACAAAATAGGAAGACCTTTACTCCATAAAATGGGTCAAAAAAGCTCCATGTCAAAGCCAACAGATGTCATGTAACCTACAGCTACTTCTTGTGAATGTTATTCCCAGAAAAATCTAGCACACAAAAGGCTCAGGCTTCCCCAGACCAAAGCTGTAATCATGCTAAAATACTGGATTTTACTGATTGGTATATTCAGTGGGTGTTTTTTATTAAAAAAAAAAAAAAAAAGCCTACCTTTTTAAATGCTCCTGCTTTTGAATGACAACTGGATACTCTCTAAAAGGCTCTGAATGTCAGGTGCAAGGCAGGCTGAAATCTGTGCAGTTTGTTAAAGTGGATGGAAATTCCAAATTACCACTTTTTAGTTGCTGGCTGGAAAGAGAATTTGGACACTAGGGCTTGTCTTCAAGGTGATGATGCAAACTCAGAGTTCTTGAACCTTTACCTTTGTGATGTATGATAACATTGTCTATTGATCTTTATTGAGCACTATGCAAATGCTTAACTTTTCTTATAGAAGTTACCAAGGATCAAACTAATCCTCAGAAGCTTTTCTGCAAAATTCACCCAGTCTCACAGCTGCAGGTTGTGATGGTTTGTTTGCTGTGTGTAATGCTTGCAGTTCTCAGCTGAGCTAGAGACCAAGTGTGCAAATGTGATTAACATCCCTGTTCCCTAAAGTTTAGCACTGTAATTTGGAAAATGATTGCATGGAGAAGTGCTGCTTATGGTGTATAAAAGCAAAGATTGGGGCTGATACAGATGAGGCTGGCAGAGAGCAACTGTTGTTATTACTACTTGTGATTTGTTGAATCTCTTAACTAAGCTATTTTCAGAGACATGAAAAGTACCATTGCTCAAAAGAAGTGATATAGAAAATGATGAAAATAGTCAAATGTGAGATAATCTTAAAAGAAAAAAAGAAAGCAAAATCAAAACCAGTGTAGAAAGAAAACCAGAAAGAAAAGCATGGATTAGACAATTCTGGGTTGTTTTTCTTTTTTCTTTGTTTTTTTCTTTCTACTTGCCAATACATCATTTTGCACTTTCACAAAGTTCTGGTTTAACATCTCCACAAACAGAATTGAATTTTTGCTTCATTAAGGTTTTCCTTTGTCTATTTTCTATTTATGTTTTACTAATTTAAAGTATAAAATAAGTCTTTTACGATAGATTAGACTGTCACCAGAAAAACATATTCAAAGCAAAAAATAAAATTGTCAGAATTAGTCATTTTTCAGTGAAACAGCTTTCCAGGTCAAGAATTACTTGGTGAAGAAACGCTACCTGAAGATGCGGCATTATAAACGGTCTTCTCTCAGTCACTTGTACCAGTGATCGTATAATTAATTTCTTAGTAAGAAATATGATGGTCTATTAGCAGAAAGAAAGATTAGGTGCACATTAATCAAACATTTCAGAAATGTATAAACATGCATATAGCATCTGGGAATATCACATTACCCTATTTCAGAAGATATATGTAATCAATATTTCAAATTTATCTAGTTAGTTTTAAGTATTCCCCCCCCTCCCCCTGTAAAATAGGCAGGGCTTTGAAAGGCAGCATCAGTGATTTCCTGAAGTACTGCTTGACCAAAATAAGTGTTTGAGCTAGGTTTTCTGTGCTGTTAAAACAAACCAGGCCAAAGACAAAACCAATGTGATCTTCCACCAACAGATGGAGACAGAAAGAGTAGCTAACTACCGTTATCAGAGTTCTGTTTAAAGAGCATTGACTTGAAATAGCATGAATTCTTTCCATTTTCCTGGCTGAGGCGAGCTTCTAAAGCATTGGATAAGATAACAGTTGAAAAGGAGTTAACATGTATTTGGTGGAAACCAGTCCATCAGAGGCAGTAATTTGTTATTTGTACTGTGCCTGGAAACAGGAGGTATTTGCAAACATCAGTCTTTTCTCTGCTGTTTGCATCAAGTAAATGTGTTTTTATTGGATAGTCCTTTACTTGTTTCCAAAAAGAGCCCTAGCGAAAGGGAGAGCCCTTGGGCCCACGACAACATTTACCTGCTACTCTGCCCACAACCCCTCTTATTATTCCATGCGTTTTGCAGGAGGAGAACTGGTTTTAGGTAGAAGCCCAGCTCATCTCTGGCTATCAATTAATACAACCCCAGTGGGCTCTGAACTTCAGTATGTGTTA
>NW_010126260.1:57592-58436 GCF_000699245.1 Pterocles gutturalis
TTTTTCATAGCCTGAAACTCAAATATTCATTTTTTTGCAAAAACTCACATCAAACAAAGCATATTTCAAGAAGGGCAGTACAAGAAGTACGTAGGAAAAAACGTCTGCTTTCAAAACCAATACCCCTAAGCTGTTTCTAATAGCCAACAGTTGCAAATTTAAAGAATATCTCCTATATGGAATTGTCTTGCCAGGGTCAGAGGGCTGCTATTTAGTTATTTATTAGGATATATGGAATCAGGGTTTCACAGATCTGAAAAAAAAATGTATGAAGAAATCCAGATATTATTTCATGTTGTGGTCTACAAAGCCTGGAGTATGCAGCATTTCTTTCATTAATTCTGTACATTCCCTCAGGCTTATACAGCCTGTACTTCAACATCTTTAATATGGTGGCTCTGTGTCAAGGAGCACATTTCTGAGTTCAGTCTGTGAAACATCCATAGGCCTTCGTACTGGGCTTATACGGAGAAGAATGGCCAGGAGCTGGCTTCATCCATGGGGGGATTTGACTTCACTATACATGCAGCTGTAGAAGGGACAGAGGGATGGGTCACCTAATTTCCTTGTAGCAAACGTAGATTCCTCTTTTACAGCACTCAGATGTTTCTATGCTTAGAGGTTACCAATGGTCAGCTTGTGTTTGCACAGAAATAGAAAAATAGAGAAGGAGCTACTTCAGAACTGGTGAAGTTGTAGGTCCTGTAGAGAAGGTGGCATAAGCACTGGGACCTTCCCATCCTTTCTGGGAGAGATGGGACTCTTTGCTGGTGTGGGCTCACCCCAAAAAAAAAAAAAGGCTGCAAATCCTGCCCAGGGCTGGCAGGCCTCAAAAGATGTCAGG